>NC_090270.1:161744743-162050919 GCF_040414725.1 Anabrus simplex | reverse complement strand
CACTTCACAAAGAAGTTTCGACTAAATGAGTTTCAAATCTCCAGTAACACTTTGTCCAAAACGGCTTCTTCAGAAAAGTTGGAAACCTAAATTAAACTGGAATGATGAACTCCTGATGAGCTAAGTCAGAAATTTGTGAAGTGGACTGAGGACCTGCCAGGTTTAGCCAATATAAAACTTCTCTCATTAATTTTACCGAAGGACAAGGTCTCGAGTGACTTACTATACATGTCCTTTGTGATGCATCAAACTGATCATCTACAGCTGTGCTGTATATGAGATGGGAAGATGAATAAGTGGTTTAGTACAACTGCAGTTAGCCAAGTCAAGAGATGAACCTTTGAAGGGGATAATCTCTAGACTGGAACTACTAGCATGCTGTAGTGAAGTACGTCTCGCTACGCATGTAAAGGAAGTTCTTAATCTAGAAGACATGAAAGAACAATAAAAGATGGTTTCGGTCACTGTTCTGCACTGGATTAAACAAGATGGGCATTAGGGAACGTTCGTGAGAAATAAAGTGAAAGAAATACGGAGAAATGTTTACACCGAAGATTGGAAGAATATTCCTGGTCAAGAAAACCCTGCTGATCTACTTTCCAAGGACTGTAGTGTAGAGAAACTTAAACTCGCTGAAAACAACTCGTCGAAGTCTGACTTGCTAACCCTTGAAGAGGAAGGAAACCAAGAGAAGAGAGAAGAAGATGTCATGTCGTCAACTGCGCTCAGGCAGGGAGAAATATAGTACATGAAGTATTTCTCAACATACACATTGATTCTACAGATGGTGACCTGGTACGGTTTATCAACAATGCTAAAAGGAAGAATCACCAGCGCCAAAATGGAGAGCCATCTGTCAGTGAATTTGATGCTGCAGATGAGACTTTGGTGAAGATGGTGCGAAGAGAAACATTTAAGTCAGGCAAAAAAAAGGAATGTTGAGGCCCTTATACGTTATAAAGGAGGGTGAAAAATTTATATGACTCAAAACAAAGTTAACAAAACTGCAAGATGATGAGAACTTCTGCTGTCTTATGTTGCTCCCAAATGAACATAAATTACAGTAAATTTGAATAAATTTATTATCTAATACTATTAATAAATACTATTAGGTAGGCAGATTGCGAATGAATACCGAACGTTGAACCGATGATATGAATTCGCTTAAGGCATTTAAAAACGTATTCTGATTTTTGTTACCCTTCATGCTATTGTCTAAATGATATTTTGTGTTAAAGTGATAACTATACTCCTTGGTCAATTTACATTTCGATTCCTCTGAATTCCACTAATATACTCATCTATAAATTCATAGATGTACGCGGTGCAATTTTCCCGGTCAAAATTATTACATTTTACGAATTTTTCAGTCGATAGGCCTATAGTACGTCCAAGGCGCTACCCACATCTTTCCGTTTTTAGTGTTATGCTCGTGTATCACGAACCTCAAGAAATGTCCTGAATATCTTCTGAATTTTCAACTTCATTTAAGAAATGTCCACCTAACATCAATAGCTGATGGGTATACAATTTCCTGTAATTCTTAGGGAAACAGTTTACTTACACGGAACATGTTAGCTCTAAAACAATCTTAGGATTTTTGTTCCTTTCATGTTACTTAATCAGTGTCACAGAGTTTTTTTTAATGTGTATAGTATTTTACTACAGCTTTCTTTCATGTTCGATCCTGGCTCAATACGATGGTATTTGAAGGTGCTCAAATACGTCAGCTTCGTGTCGACAGATTTACTGGCACGTAAAAGAACTCCTGTCGGACTAAATTCCGGCACCTTGGCGTCTCCGAAAACTGTAAAGGGAAGTTAGTGGGACGTAAAACCAAAAACATTATTATTTTTTCACAATTTTATGCCCAACTGAGGAGCACGCTTGAACATATTTAGCTGATGATTTTGCCTTCTTCTCTTCCCTAAATCTCTTCATCCTCTCACTGAAATTCTTCTTACGTTCTTCTGTCATGGTTTTATTAGTTCTAGCGTTTGGCTCCGCGAAAAAATGTTTATTAACCAGAGTTCTGAAAGCGGATCGGTTCTTCACAGTTTCCTGCTTGATGTCGATTTCCTGAAGATCTGATTCTATTTCATTTAGCCAGTTATTTTTGACTTTCAGTGTGAGGGCAAGATTTAGAATGATTTTGGTCAGTCTACTGCATCATTGTTCATTCTGAGAATGTGACCATAAAATTCCTATTATTATGATGATGATTATTATTGTTATTTCTTTCTTTCAGGTGATGTAGAGAATAATTCTGATGTGATAACTCCTCGCCTTTCATCAGATATGCAACAAGCTCGTACTGTTGCATATCTGGAGAATAATCCAAGGGAGGATATCACAGGATAGAGCCATAATCATGGCACACGCGTACGATTGGGCAAGAGCTTTCGAGCAGCGTGTTGATGAAGCAGTAGCTCTTGTAGATGTAGAACATGAAGCCGCCAAATTGGCAGTACAAGCTGAAGAACAAGCTCGGAAAGAGCAGCTACGAAGGGAATTGAAACAACAGTAAGTAGATACAGAAAATATGTCAATTCATGAAACTAAATTATGAATTAATCCTGTACTTTTCAACCATGTTAAAATATTTCGGGGTAGGTATATGTTACGTACGTAGAATATTAAGACAGAGAAGATGAATGCAATACGATTACATCAGAAGTAAACTTTCTGTACATTGGTTTATAAATTCGAAAGGATGACTCCATAATCTAAAAATAATGCACCATGCATTTCCTAATTATTTACATATATTACGAAATAGACAATGGCATGATGAAAGCAAATTTATTAAATTGAGAGTTAAATTGCATCTTCGTCTTTCTGGCCTTCTTCCTTTTCTGTAAGTTTGACATCAAAGTGGATTAATCCTAGTTTCATGGCCGAATGCCTTTCCTCACACTAAACCTATCTGGAGAGATGTATTCACCATTGCGTTTCTTTGTGTAGGTTGAAGGAAATTTCTGGCGAAAAGTGCCCAAAAGTGTCAAAAGACATTCTAATTGTAGAGATATACAAATTAGACTTTAAATTAAGATGAATAAAACTATCCTTTGTGTGTGTGCCGTGTCTGTAGGGTGGGTTTCTTCGCGATTTGTTTTATTATTTATATTTCTTCATTGAAATCCGTTGTACATATCGGTACAGAAATCGCTCTGTGTATCATTATATTCAGTCCTGCTACGTTCTGATACGTTGTAAATAGTATGAGATGTCTACGTGGGCTTTCTGTATATTTTGTGTGACAGGTTGTCATTATATCTACTGATTGTGTTGTCTAAAAATGTATGTTCATGTTAGTTTCTTGTTCCGTTATGAATGTGATTGTCTTGTATAAATAATTCAGTGTCTTCAATACCTGTTGTGCATTTGTGACATCATTATTATAATTACGTTATCTGCTTTACATATCCGCTCAGTGTAAGTTTCCTTTAGAATGCCAGTTGGTTAAGTAATTGTTTTCGAAGTTATATAGGAAAATGTTCAGTTTTATACCTGATAATGGCGAGGGCATGGTTAACCATTTTCTTTTACAATAGATTTCGTCGTTGAATGTAAAAATGCTGTGGTTTAAAGTTGTTCTATTATTTCTTTCCGGTTTGTAAATCTTCGAATATTAAAGAACGGATCGAAATTCATATCGCAAAAGGAGCTAGCCAAACCAACCTTAATGACAATACACGTTTTAAAAATACCCCTCTTCACCCTATTTAATTAACTTATGAACAACATTTTACGCTTTTTTTCCACTAGAGCTTAATGAATCCCGTAGGAGACTACTCTGACTTAAATGTCTGGAAAGCGGGGTAGGATATTCTTATCGGTAGTAAATTCTCTGAATTTATGCAGCATTTTCGGCCACTCGCGATGGTTTGTTACAGTATTATTTATCACTCAAAATTATATCTTACCACTCACCCTTTAATTCAACTTAATACTTGTATTTCATGAAAAACAATTTTCTCCCTAGTACAAAATTGTACATTACAAAGCGAAAAAGCTAAATGCACCTCCCATCTCGAATGAACAGCATAATGGTCCACAACACTCCCATACTTCCATCCCCTCTCCACGGACGAGAGTTTATTGCCTACAGGATTTTCCACACACCCACTGCTTAGCTACCAGGACTGGGCAAGTCCATTGAGCGATTTCCCGAAGTAGTTACTGAAGGTAACGTACGATTGATTAGCAGCTTAGATAAGTAAAGGAACATTTCCGTAAGTTAATAAGGTGACAGTTGAAGTCATATACTATCATTATGTGCATTAATTGGTCGTAATATCACATGCTCCCAATCATTGACAAGTTTTGCAATGTAAAAAATATTATACATAAAATACGCATGATTCAAAGTTATTTGATAGAATCTGAGGAGGTTCATATAGAATAGAACATTCATTCTATGTTTAATAGTGTGTCTCTTTTACATGTATGTTATATGTGTTATAATTAGTGCTTTCGACAGACTGACAAGTTTTAGAATTACATTAACGAAGCCGACACTGGAAAATATGGCCTCCTTCTTAACAAACTATCTATCCTTCTCCCTCTCATCTGTATTCTCCAAAATACTAGAAAAAATTATGTTCAATAGACCACTATGTTTCTTAGAGAAACATAATATATTAGAAGGTTGCCAAAAAAGCGTTCGAAAAAATAAATCTACTACAGCCTTCATTAACTTTATGGAACAGATAAATATGAAACTAAATTATGAATTAATCCCGTACTTTTCAACCATGTTAAAATATTACGGGGTAGGTATATGTTACGTACGTAGAATATTAAGACAGAGAAGATGAATGCAATACGATTACATCGGAAGTAAACTTTCTGTACATTGGTTAATAAATTCGAAAGGATGACTCCATAATCTAAAAATAATGCACCATGCATTTCCCAATTATTTACATATATTACGAAATAGACAATGGCATGATGAAAGCAAATTTATTAAATTGAGAGTTAAATTGCACCATAAATAGTAGTACATCTTCGTCTTTCTGGCTTTCTTCCTTTTCCGTAAGTTTGGCATCAAAGTGGATTAATCCTAGTTTCATGGCCGAATGCCTTTCCTCACACCAATCCTATGTGGAGAGATGTATTCGCCATTGCGTTTCTTTGTGTAAGACTCTAGATGTGAAGGGTGCATGCCTATGTATTTTCTTAGATTTAACGAAATCTTTCGATATTGTTAACCACATCGTGCTTTTAGAAAAGTTAAACATGTATGGAGTTCGGGGAATGGCTTATAAGTGGTTCAAGCCATTTTAGGGTATAGAAAACAGATCGTTGAAGTATCTTGTACTTATATGAGCAAAATGGAAGTAAGAAAGTTTATTCCTCTGCCAGAAATATAGTTCACGGCGTACCACAAGGGTCAGTTTTAGGACCGTTGTTATTTTTGGTATTTATCAATGCCGCAGTCCACATTGTAGATGATTTACAAGAAGTGCAATTAACTTTATTTTCAGATGATATTAATGTTTCTGTAGATGACAAAGGCGCTTAGAGGAAAGCAATGCAGTGAGTAATAACCTGAACTGGTTTGGTGATAATAGATTAATCTTAAGTAAAGACTTCTGTTATTGGATTTCACAACAAGATTAATAAAAATAGAATTTTGTCCAATATCATTTGGAGAGACTTAAGATGAATACTCAACATCAAGAAAGTTTCTTGACTTGTGCATGGATGAATCATTCACCTGGGAAAACATACACATTGTATAGGGAAAAAGCTTAGTAGAATTTTGAATCTTTGAAAAAGGTTTTAATCTTGAGGCTTATGGAATCATGTATTTTGTATACGTCCAGCCTGAGCTATCCAATTGTATTATATACTGGAGGAGTTCACAAAGTTGAGAAGTCATCTTTAAGTTGCAAAAGAAAATAATTAGAGAAATGGCTGATGTTAGCAGAAGGACATGCTGAAAGAAATATTTTAAACTCTTTTCTGTTTCACCATTGCTTCGCCTTTATATCTTCTAAGCAGTTATATGTGAAAGAAAGTGTAATCAATTTCAACATAAACTCAGATGTGCATAGGTATAATACTAGAAACAGACAAAATCTGTAGATAATACCACTCAGAACTAAGCTGTATGAATTAAGATGTAGTTAGGCAGGAGTGGATTTGTTGAAATAATTTGCAAGACCACATTAAGTGTACAAACCAACATACAAACTTTAAGGCAGAATTATTCAAATTTGTTTACAACCGTTGTTTTTATTCTGTTGAAGAATACTTAACTTTCAACAATTAACGTATACTATATACCAGTGTTTTGTTTATGTGTGCTTCTTTTCCCAGATTGCATATTTTCTGTTTTCTTTGTTACTGTAACTATCTGACTTGGAGGTAAATTTTTCCTCCAAGCAGAGGAGAAACCTCCTCTTCACTGCTAATTTGGAATAAAATTAATGTAGAATTTAATAAAACTGAAGAGGGGGAAGCTTTTCTTAAGAAACGGCTTTCTTAGGGTTGAATTTTGAGTTATTAAGTGAATTGTGGTGCTATAATTTGGAATAGGCCGATATTGTAATCCTAGACCAGGTCATACTACAACTAATACTAAGTGATCCTCTGCCTTAAGTGTGCACACTGCTCATTCCGATCTGCGCGTCAGAGTAGGGATCGAATAGCTCGAATACTATGATGAACCAGTGAGTTACGTACCAGCAGGATCAGAAAATGTATGAACCAGAGGAATGGCATGCTGAAGAAGAAACTTATCCAACTCCCCAACTATTTCCCGCCAATATTCAGTCAGGCTGTTATACTCGGTATGCAGCAGTAATCCCATCTATCGGAGTTGAGTGGCAGCATAAGAGACAAAGAACATCACCAAAAACAATGGTCGGTGTATTGTAATGTTATTGTTGATCAATGTTATGAGCTTTTGTAGTGTAGGCCTTCACATTTAGTTTTCTTTCTACTCTAAAAAACCACTCTTATCATAGTCCATACGGTAAAACTGAATAAAACATAACTGATCGGAAATTGTATTGTCTATAACTTTGTTATGTATTACTTTTCGATAGGACCGATGACATAGGTATTTAATAATGAAATTTAAGGCGCTTCTCCTAAACTACCACTTCATCCAGGGTGAATAAAATTGTTTACAGCTTAGGCTGTAATTTCTTATTCCCCGACTCTATATACTGATTTTCACTAAATTCTGTTAACCCATTTTCTCGTGGCTCGGCGTTAATATGGACTTAGCAACAAAAATACAAATTCATGAATATCTTTGTTATCATAGCAAGTACGGTAAAAATGTATAACCGGGCGAGTTGGCCGAGTGGTTAGAGGCGCGAGGCTGTGAGCTTGCATCCGGGAGATAGTGGGTTCGAATCCCACTGTCGGCAGCCCTGAAGATGGTTTTCCGTGGTTTCCCATTTTCACACCAGGCAAATGCTGGGGCTGTACCTTAATTAAGGCCACTGCCACTTCCTTCCAACTCCTAGGTCTTTCCTATCCCATCGTCACCATAAGACCTATCTGTGTCGGTGCGACGTAAAGCCACTAGCAAAAAATATGTATATGGCATAAATGATCGGAAATTTAATTCTATATAACTTTAGTTATGTAATATAACGTATCCACACAGACGCACACAAGATGTTGTCAGTTGGTACAAATAATTGTATTCATATATATATATATATATATACAAATTAATACACACATAGCCTTAATCACCATATCATAAAACAAAAACACTTCACTTGTAGAAGATCAACAGGCCGCCATCTTTAAACAGTTGACTACTGACACCGAATACCACAGAGGTTACACTTTGAAGCACGGTTGGAAAACAGTTGACTACTGATCAATTCAACATGGAGACTGCCTAATTCGTCATGTCAGCCACGTGCTACCAAACAATAACTCTCTTCCAATAACTTCCAAACCACAACTAACTTTTATCTGTAACTCACTTCACCGTCAAGATCGTCTCTTTATATATATGCTGGCCATTCTTCCAGAAAGATTCGTTACAAAAAATTACCTTCTTGAATATTCTAGAGTGCTCAATACATGGAAATAGTTTACGAAATATTCTCAATCATTCTAGTGTTTATACCATTCTGTAAGTTACAATGTGTTTCACAATTATGGATTACAATCCATAACCATAAGGGTAAGGAATGATAATATTAATTTACAGGTATTTACATTAACGGAACTGATATAAACGTCGATGTACATGACATAACCTCACACACAATACGATTATTAAACTACGTTAATAGTAATAGCACTAATACTTCCATAACATATCCTCAAACACAATATGATCATTCAACTGCGTAAATAATATCAATGCTAAATGGGTTTGCAGTTCATAGCTATACATATAACTAGGCCTAATAATAATAATCGAGCTCGATATCTGCATTAGTTACCCATGGGTGAGAGAACATTGTTTTCAAGTTATACCTATTATCGCACTTGCGTCAAATATTTATCGATATAGGACCACTAATAATATCAATATTTGAGAATTGGATTTTAGGCCTGCCTCTAAACTACCATTTCACTCAGCGTGAATAACATGATTTACAGCCTTGATTGTAGAGGCTCATCCCAGGACTTTACATACCGATTTTCATTAAATTCTCTTCAGCCATTTCCTCGTGATGCGCGTACATACATACATACATACATACATACATACATACATACATACATACATACATGCATACATACGGACATATATAAATACATACGTACAGATAGACAGACAGACAGACATAAATTGCGGTAAAAGTAAAAAGTGCATTTCCTTGTTACTCTGGACGTGACCGATACAGATATACCATTCTTTTTTAAATTCTGAGCAATGTACAGACAAAACTCTTATTTTGTATATATATAGGCAGTATAATATGGCTGATAAAGTAGGCAAGAGGAAGTTTTTAAAAAGTAACCATGATTGGTGGAAAACCGTAAAGAAAACTATGAACAGACTGTGGGATTGGTTTTAAAATGTGAAATGTATGTACCTTTAAAGGTGGCTAGGAATGATAAAGACCCACTGTATTATAATAGAGAAGTTGATGATGATGCTTGTTGTTTAAAGGGGCCTAACGTCTGACCCAATAGAGAAGTAAAGAGACTGAAGGAGATACAGGTTGGAAAGAAATAGAGGTAGAAATGGCTGAGAAATTAAGAAGAAATTGAGGGAACTTACTAGGGTATGGAATCTAGCAAAGAAGTCAGCTAAGGATAACATGATGGTAAGCATAAATGGCAGTCTTACAAAGTTTAGTAGAAACTGGAAGGGTGTGTATAGGTATTTTAGGCAGAAACAGGTTTCAGTAAGTACAATCCAGGAATCGTTAATGAACAAGGGGAGTGTGTATGCGAGGATCTTCAGAAGGCAGAAGTATTCAGTCAGCAGCATGTAAAGATTGCTGGCTACAAGGATAATGTCCAGATAGAGGAGGTGACTACTGCTAACAAAGTACTGAAATTTACCTATGATAACAACGACATTTACAGTATGATACAAAAGTGATTGAGTGTGATTGAGTGATTGAAGTTGAAAACTAGAAAAGCAGCTGAAGTGATAAAATTTATGGGAATATATTAATGACAATGGGTTGAGATATAGTACCATACGGTATCTGAAGTACTTATTTGAATACTCTTTGCAGTAAGGGCCTATACCAAATGAATGGAGAGTTGCTATAGTAGGCTCTATGCATTAAAGAAAGGGTGATAGACGTAAAGCCGAAAATTACAGGCCAGTCAGTTCGACATGCGTTGCATGAAAGCTTTGGGAAAGCATTATTTCTCATTATATTAGACACGTTTGCGAAATTAATAACTGGTTCGATAGAAGACAGTTCGGGTTTAGGAAAGGTTATTCCACTGAATTTCAGCTTGTAGGATTTCAGCAAGATATGGCAGCTATCTTGGATTCAGAAGGCCAAATGGACTGTATCGTGATTGGCCTATCTAAGGCATTTGATAGGGTAGATCAGGGCCTCTCAGAGTGCATGCGCCCGTGAACTGCACGGCGCAAGGTGCGGGAGACGACTTCACTAGGTTGACGAGAGTGCAAATCCCTACTCCACTTCCCCTACACCTCTCTCACCCGTTCGGCCTGTCTTCGCCTTCTCCACCTTCCCCGCTGATTCTCACCTCACTGCGAAATGTTTATGTGCGGTGAGCGGGGACACTGTTGTATGGGACAATGTTACCGGTGTTCAAACACTCTTCTTTCAATTTGGTTTGAGCAGACACCAATTCTGAGCCTTCTTTAAATTATAGTCGGAAATTGTTCTACTCGCACGCAATCTATTTTCCGTACAAGTCAAAACAGGGAAAAAATACCTTTCATATATGCATGTGGAACCAAACATAGAAATAATCTTAGCTGCTTCTCGATGCAGCTTACGAAAAATCTTTCTTCTACAAATTCTCATAGAATTTGAACAAAGCCTTTGTATTGGAAAATAGATCTTTTTGATTAAATTATCACATAATTATTGTTCACAGATTAAACATTTGGCTTTATCGTCACGACTGGGAACAGGTTGTTCCGTTATTATGTTGCTGTCTTGCGCTTATCTATTTCACTGATAAACAAGCCGTCTATCACCGAACGCTTGATCCCCCTCAGCATACTAACTACACCATCCGAGTGAAGCCGAGTCGGACCGATGCACAGTGCACGGAGCTCTTGCGCCTCGATTTGCACGCGTTAGATTTTGGGCGTTTGAGAGTCCCTGGGGTAGATCATGGGAGACTACTGGCAAAAATATTTGTATTCAGGTCTGATAATATTGTAGTTGGTCTTGTTTTGAGGTATTGTAGTTGGTCTTGGTCAATCAGGAGTTTATATGTATTGTTTTGCCATAGCTGACTACAGTTACGGTACAAGCCGGAGTCAGGTAAGTTTGGCAACATGCAGCGGAGGCCAAGCTGAAAGCGCGGGAGCTATCCATGTATTTTGATGTGTAGAAAACTGCGTCTTGTGTTTCGTTTTATTTTTCACTGATATATTCGAATATATTAACAAGCTTAAGTGATCGAATAAGCATACGTAGAACATATTATCGAAATATGTGAAGACGCAGCAGGGCTGGGTAGCTTGACTAAGTCCTGGGGTATTTTAAGGTGCTGAAGTACGTTAGCCTCGTGTCGGTAGATTTACTGGCACGTAAAAGAAATCCTACTGCACACAATTCTGGCATCTCGGCGTCTCCTAGAAACCGTAAAAGTGGTTATTGGGACTTTAAATGAATATCATTATTATTTGTGAAGGCGCAGACTGAATTTGTATCGTAGCAACTATAGCATAAAAAGGAAGGTTTTGTTACCTAGTCTAGGTTTCCTTCAGACGAGGAAATAAAACAAAAATGAATTTGTCACTTTAAACGGGATAATTGGGGTACCTGGGAAGGATTCAATCATGTGAATAAAAGTAAAACATTTCACAGACGAACGTTTTACAACAAGGGATACAATTTGTGATAGTAAAGGCAACATAACTATACTACCACCCAAAACTAATGAGCTTCTTCCTAATACATGTCCAATTATTTTTTCCATATTTGTCATCAAAAAGGGTTAAAAGAAAAGATTTTGAAGGTAGGAGACTGGAAATGAAGAGTTGGGAAAACAAGAAGATGGATGTTTTGCCAAACGTAAGCCTTTTACTCAAAATTCTCCAAGATATGAATGTGTTTATAGTTATCAGGTGATGGTAAAAGACATGACATGTTTAGCTGAGGGTAAAATATCCAAGTGGTCTCAACTAAATGGATATTTATTAAATTATACAGGAGCCACTGCTGGTTGTGTTAGTGTTGAATGTGTACGAAGAAATATATTAAAAATGCTTGACAAACTTTTAGGCCAAAAACATGTTGGAGCTGTTCACCTCGCCGCGCACCTCCTATCTCTAGCACAACATACTGAAGCATTTCTGCTCGCCACTCTTTCCGCCGTTTAATACATCTATATATATAAAATAAGAGTTTTGTCTGTACATTGCTCAGAATTTGAAAAGAATGGCATTTCTGTATCGATCATGTCCACAGTAATAATAAAATGCAGTTTTTACTTTTCCGTAATTTCTGTCTGTCTGTCTGTCTGTCTGTCTGTCTGTCTGTCTGTCTGTCTGTCTGTCTGTCTGTCTGTCTGTCTGTCTGTCTGTCTGTCTGTCTGTCTGTCTGTCTGTCTGTCTGTCTGTCTGTCTGTCTGTGTGTATGTATGTATGTATGTATGTATGTATGTATGTATGTATGTATGTATGTATGTATGTATGTACACGTATCACGAGAAAACGGCTGAAAAGAATTTAATAAAAATCGGTATGTAGAGTCGGGGGGTGAGCCACTACAATCTAGGCCAGGGATGGCGAACCTATGCCACGCGTGTCACTAGGTGACACGCGAACACGATTTCGGTGGCACGCCACATGAACATAATAATATTTTATATATACGTCTTGTACTACAAACAATGCATCTCTTATAGTGTTTCACGTGTAAGAAATAAATATCGAAAATCTAAGCACTAGTTCCATTCGGACGTGCAATATGGCAACACTGCTACATTGATAGCTCCGAAAGTCAAGTGAGATAGTGTCGTTTTCTGGTGGTTTTGTATACGGGCATCGCAAACATGTTTTCGGTGCCGAAAAGAACAGAAACTTAACAAAGGTGGTGATGACCGTATTTTTCAAGAACTCTGGCCAAGGGAATTCGGACTGATAAAAATATGTGTTGCCTGTGTTCGGAAACAATTCTATCCCCCACATTTAATGTAAAGCGCAATTTCAAGACTGGTCATTCAGATATTTGTTCCATTTCAAATGAAGAAAGAAGAGAGTTCGTTTCACAAAATATCGAACATTACACAAAACAAACTAGTTCTTGTGTATCATATTTCCACCCTAGGAATAATATCAGTGAGGCTGCATAGTACAGCATGCATGGGGAACCGATTTCTGACTGTGAGTTGTTGAAAGAAAGTTTCTTAATGACGTCCGACACGTTATTTGAAAACTTCCCTAACAAACAACTAATAATTAACATAATTAAAGGAATGCCAGCCAGATGAACTTCTGTCAAGGATAGAATAATAAAAATGAGTGAAGAAGATTCGGAGCAGTTGAAAGCTAATTTGGATAACTCCCACATGTATGCAGTATGTTTTGATGAAAGCATGAATGTAACCTTACAAACAAGGATAGCTGTTTTTTTTTTTAATTAAGATTTCCTTATGGAAATGTGATGAGGGAGAAATTAGTTTAATTGTTGAGCGTACAAACTACAACATGGGAAGATAATGAAGCTAATGGAGGAAGTGAAGTCCATTCTGAATATTAGTACTTTTGATTTTTATATCTATTTTTTTTTACAATTTGTTTTACGTCGCACCGACACAGATAGGACTTGTGGCGACGATGGGATAGGCTTACGAGTGGGAAGGAAACCGTTGTGTCCATAATTGAGGTACAGCCATGCAATCAAATGTATTTACAAGATATATGTATAATAAATAAATAAATAAATAAATAAATAAATAAATAAATAAATAAATAAATAAATAAATAAATAAATAAATAAATAACATAATCGGGAATTTGGAAAGGAAGTCTCAGGGGGGGGGGGCGGTGTAGGTTGTAGACACCCCTTAATGGAAAACAAGTGGCACAGTCAACAGGTGAGAATAATAAACCAGACTTAAAATGGCACACTAGTTGGAAAAGGTTCGCCATCCCTGATCTAGGCTATAAATTATTTTATTCACGCTGAGTGAAATGGTAGTTTAGGGGAAGGCCTAAAATTCAATTCTCAAATATTTATATTATTAGTGGTCATATCGATAAATACTACATAACTAAAGTTATATAGAATTAATTTTCTGATCATTTACGTCTTATGCATTTTTACCGTACCGGCTATGATAACACATATATTCATGAATTTGGATTTTTGTTGCTAAGTCCATATCAAAGCCGAGCCCCGACAAAATGGGTAAACAGAATTTAATGAAAATCGGTATATGAAATGTCGTATGGCTTTTAGTGCCGGGATATCCCAGGACGGGTTCTGCTCGCCAGGTGCAGGCCTTTCTATTTGACTCCCGTAGGCGAGCTGCGCGTCGTGATGAGGATGAAATGATGATGAAGACAACACATATACCCAGCCCCCGTGCCATTGGAATTAAGCAATTAAGGTTAAAATCCCCGACCCGGCCGGGAATCGAACCCGGGACCCTCTGAACCGAAGGCCAGTACGCTGACCGTTCAGCCAACGAGTCGACGATCGGTGTATAGAGTCGGGGTATAAGAAACTACAGTTTAAGCTATAAACAATGTTATTCACCCTGGGTGAAATGGTAGTTTAGGCGAAGGCACCTAAAATTTAATTTTTAAATTCCTATGTTCTTGGTCCTAAGGAAAAGTATTACATAACAAAAGTTATAGAGAATATAATTTCCGATCATTTATGTTTTATTCCGTTTTACCGTACCGACTATGATAAGAGTGGTATTTCAGAACCGGAAGACAATTAATAATGTGAAGGCCTACAATATCGAAAGCGCGTAACATAGATCAACAATAACATTACACTGACCGTTGTTTGTTGTAATGTTCTTTGTCTCTTATGCTGACATTCAACTCCGATAGATGGGATTACGGCTGCGTACCGAGTATAACAGCCTAACTGAATATTCTCGGGAAATAGCTGAGGAGTTAGATAACTTCTTTAGCATGCCTATCCTCTGGTTCATACATTTTCTGATACTGCTGGTACGTAACACACTGGTTCATCATAGTATGCCAGCTATTCGATACCTACTCTGACGCGCTGTTTTGAATGAGCAGTGTGCGCACTTAAGTCAGAGGCTCAGTTAGTAGTAGTAGGAGTAGTAGTATGAACTGGTCTGGAATTACAATTTAGCCCTATTCCAAATTATAGAACCACAATTCACTAAATAACTCAAAATTCAACCCTGAAAAGAGCCGTTTCTTAGGAAAAGCTTCCTCCTCTTCATTTTCATTAAATCTTCATTAATTTTATTCCAAATTAGCGGCGAAGATGTGGTTTCTTCTCTGGCTTGGAGGAAAAATTGCCTCCACGTCAGACAGTTCTTTCCCCCGCCAGTGTAGTGAATTGAGATTTTCCGACTCATCGGGTACTCCCAGGAAACAGATAAGTAAACGGGCATAGATTTTGCCCTGGAACTATCCACTATTTGCACCCCCCCCCCCCCCCTGCCGAAAAAAGGACGGAGATAGTCCACGGATCACGCATGTTTGCGTCTTGGTCATTCCAGCTCTGTAGCTTTGGACTGTTAGTTCGGCAGCATAGTACTGTTCGTTAAAAGTGAGAAAATGTGTGGTTTTTCATTTGATCGAGTATTTCATATGAAGGCATTGCTTTAAATCGCGCCATTCCTACTGACGTCATTGTAATGACCCATGTTCATTTCAGTTGGGAAAACCACTAAGAGAGTCTTTCTGAGAATCTATAAAGGCAGGCGGAGAGTGAGTGTCTGCCATTATAATGAAACTCCCCAACCTGATTGTGACTGACGGTAGGCAAGCTGGCCTATCATTACAATGAAAATTCCCTAACCCAGTCTTCACATGGGAAAAGACGTTGGTGACTTGCCCGTCGTGCTTCTAGGGCAACTTTAAGAGCTATGCAACTTAATACAATCTTGCTCACAACGTTTACACTACCTAAAATTTAGAATTCCGTAGCGAAGCACGGGTACATCAGCTAGTTGAGTAATAATATTTAGTCAGACAGCGAAATATTACATTGGAGCATACCAAAGCAGAGTAATGGTGGAACTTCCTGGAGCTCAATAATTTACAAATTAACGGAAAAGCTCGCACTAAATATCCCTGCTGAAGAATTTCTTCCCCGTTCGAATATGAGAATTTGTTGAAACCATGTGCTCCCAAACATCTAGATGAAGAGAAGGCGCTATTTAATAAGAAACTGTGAGGTGGGCTAGTGGTGCCATAATATTGTGTTGTGCGTTTGCGTAACAGTGACAGGCATATTTACCTCGTTGCTATCTGAAGACTACAAGGAAGACTACCTGGATTGTGAAAATCATAAAGAATTTCTCTTCTCTCTACCCAGAGCTGCTTGAGGAAGAGAGGAAATTCAACAGTTCTGGTTTGAACGTGGTCATTGTGGGTGTGACAATAATGGTCCGATAGATTGCTTATTGTCTATATTTTCTTATGTCGTATTAAATGATTATAGAAAACAGACTAGGAACAAGAGTTACCGGTATATCAGCAGTGAGGATAATAACATTAAGCGAAGGAAGCTGTCAATGCTCCACAGTAATTGAGCTTCTGAGTACTGTTCTTAAAGAGTAAAATGTGTAGGCCTATCCAGTACATCTCTATAATTATAAAAGGACGTGTTTGTCTGTCTGTCTGTCTGTCTGTGTGTCTGTGCGCGATGCCCAGCAAAATCTACAGCACGCAGAGATCTGAAATTTTGAACAGAGGTAGATGGAAGGGGGTCCGAATGCACCTCGAAGCCGGAATTTTCATTTTCGCTTTCGTTGGTGAGTTATGAATGAAAAACCATCGGAAAACGTGCATTGGGATATGACAATCCAACGTGCTGTCACCAAGATTAAATGCATAGAGTCGCTGTCGCTAGGCAACGTACATAAGATAGGTAGAGAACACATTATTCAAGGAGCCGTTTTACGTCCAGGACGTAGGAAGCTGTTTTTGGTTTTATATGGTGTGAGGGCATATGACGGTGTTGATGATGATTCGTCTGTCGGATCGGGACGTTAAGTCTTGAGCTATTCGAGAGGAGTGGCATATGTGCCGGCGGCGGGTTTCATCCTTTTCATTCTTGCTATCATATATCATGTCATTCATTTCTTTCAACAAGCAACTTTTACAAGAATTACCCGATGTTCTACACAGTTACAAGTCTATCGACTACACGGCATAGCTTCGAAAGACTTGGAGTCACCTGGAGTACCCTCGAACATCTTAGAGCGGACGATTGTGGCACCAATTATCCTTCTTAAGAATAAGAATCCTGCCTTCTGCAAAGAACACGACTCTGAAACTGATGACTAATATTATTGAAGCCATTCTCATGATTGGGCATGTCGCGAGCGAAGTAATATTCATTCCTCGGATTCGAATAATTTGTTCGGATATACAGTTTAAGTTTAGATGCCTGCAGTGTTCAAAATAAAATTTATCTATGTAACAATAAAGCAAGCATAATCTTCTTCTTCTTACTATATATAAAAATGGATGTTGTATGCATGTTTGTGTGTGTGTGTAAATGACACATCTCTTCCTAAACCACTGGAGCAATTCCATCCAAACTTGGTACACTTATGACTTACTATCTGGAGACGAGCACTGTGGGAGTAAGCCATCCGTAGCTCCTTTAGGGGTGGGGGGACAGGGCGGGGCAAGGTATAAAAATAATCGAAAAAGTGCCGAATCCACAGTTTTCGGGGTCGCTGAGGTGAACAGTGACACTCCTGATTTTTCAAAAGTCAAAGTTCAGCTCCCTTTCGCATGGGGGGCGAGGGGGGAGTGATATATTGAATTAAACGAAAATAATGTCGAATACATAGTTTTCGGGGGTCGCCGAGGTGAATTGTATACTCTGGATTTTTAGTATCAGGAGACAAACGACGTAGGAGTAAGACAGCCCAGGAACCCTTAGGGGCGGGGGGGACGAGGGGGGTCAGATAAACTTATTAACGAAAATAGTGTCGAATACATACTTTTTGGGGTCGCTGAGATGAATAGTGACACTCCGGATTTTTTTTAAGTTCAAGTTCAGCCCCCTTTGGGGTGGGGGCGAGGGGGGGTGATATATAAAATTAAACGAAAATAGTGTCGAATACATAGTTTTCGGGGTCGCCGAGGTGAATTGTACACTCCGGATTTTTAGTATCAAGAGACAAACCACGTGGGGGTAAGACAGACCAGGAACCCTTAGGGGCAGGGGGGGGGCGAGGGGGCTGAGATATAAAAATCATCGAAAATAGCGTCGAATCCGTACTTTTCGGGGTCGCTGAGATGAACAGTGACACTCCGGAATTTTTTAAAGTCCAAGTTCAGCCCCCTTCGTGGTGGGGGGCGATGGGAGAGTGATATATATAAATAATAGAAAATAGTGTCGAATACATAGTTTTCGGGGTCGCTGAGATGAATAGTGACACTCCGAATTTTTTGTACCAGGAGACAAACCACATGGGGGTAAAACACCCCAGGAACCCTTAGGGGCGGGGGGGGGCAAGGGGACTGAGATATACAAATCATCGAAAGTAGTGTCTAATCCATTATTTTCGGGGTCGCTGAGATGAATAGTAACATTCCGATTTTTTAAAACTCAAAGTTTAGCCCCCTTTAGGGTGGGGGAGCGGGCAGTGAGATATAATAATAATCGAATATACTGCCGGTTCCATAGTTTTCCGGGTCGCTGAGATGAATAGTAACATTCCGGATTTTTTAAGTCTAACTTCAGCTCCCTTTGGCATAGGGGGTGAGAAAGGGTGAAAAAATAAATTGTCAGAAATGACCGGTGTATGTTCCAGTATGACTTTCAAGTATAACTTACTACCTGGAAAACGTACTGTGGGAGTAAGACGCCCCTAGAACCACTAGGGAAGCGGGTGAAATATAATCCACACTAATAAATGGAAGTCTATTTGGCGCGATCTATATATACTGTACTATATATATATACTGTATATATAAATTAAGGCGTAAAAATGAAAACAGACGTGAATTAGTGAGACCATTCTAGGCATCTTAGAAATTTGAAACTTGGTACCAGACAAACTGATGACTTCAGGATCCCTAGAAAAATCTCAAATTCTCATAATTCTCTGAGGGGTACATGCTGGCAGTTTCAAACCTGCATAAGAACACAGTCGGTGATATTTATCCAGAACCTACAGGTTTTATGGGCTTAAAAGTTTCCTGAAAGTCCTGATTTTTAACCCACTCTCCCATATCAAGATCGCAGCACAATCTCCCAGACGAGTTAGAAAATTGAAATTTAGCAAAATTATAGCTTTTAGCATGTAACCGACGGATAATTTACGAGATGTTAAATTTTTTTATTTTTTACCCCCAAAAAATATCGAAATATGGAGGCAATTTTAATGACGGTGCAGTCCTTCCTTTCGATGTATTTCGTGGCTAAACGGTAATTCGTATCACAAAACGGATGGCACAATCTCCGTTGAATTTGGAGTGATCTACAACTTCGGTCCTATGAACTTTTGTCGTATCTCTATCCCTTATACATTAAATTTTTCTCTTTCTTGATTTACCTAAACTTTGCACTTTGTACACATATAATTGATGGTTTGTTTCACTTATACGAAAGATGGGATCAGAAAATGCTATACGAATATTGGCCTACCCAGTAGCCATATGTGAGCCAAATTCTATGTTTGAAGCTGTCGCATAAGTATCTGAAAAGTAAATCACTGTGTGAAAATCTTACACAAATTTCACCCTATTCAACGTTTCTAAAACACAATGAATTGTGGTATACAAGTGCACCTGTCGTTATCATCACAACTCCACAACTCGCACTTTACATTGGAAACATCATCTGCGGACCTCCCTATGCTTTTTCTCGGATAACGCCAATTTACATGCAATTTAAAAATTATTATTCACTTCATGTACAGTAATTTACTTCGATATCCATATACAATCTGGAATACCGTAGCGAAACACGGGTACAATTGCTAGTATTATATAAACGGCGGTAATTTAACATGATAAATGTAACATCATAGGGAAAATCACTTTTACACATATGAAAACGCTTCGCCAACAAGTACGCACCACATGAATCAACTAAAATCACACATGTTCTACTAGAAAAGAGACCAACAAGGTGATTATTTTGAAATTTCAATTGATTTCATTTCGCTGGATAGATGAAAATACATTATAAAACTGTTAAAACGATATCTCTAACATCATTTTGAATGTTTCAAAATAAATTAAGGTGCGAAATTCCTCGATTTATTCGCTCTCATGAGAACTGTGAAACATTATTTGTTAACTTAGTTTTGAAGTGGTGGACAATTTCTTAAATTCAGCACCCAATGAATGGGAAGTACACCCGAAATGATAATGTTATTGGCTTTACGTCCCACTAACTACATTTTTACGGTTTTCGGAGACGTCGAAGTGCCGAAATTCAGTCCTGCACTAGTTCTTTTACGTGCCAGTAAATCTGCCGACACAAGGCTGACGTATTTGAGCACCCTCAAATACCACCGGACTGAACCAGGATCGAATCTGCCAACTTGGCGTCAGAAGACCAGCGCCTTCACCGTCTGAGTCACTCAGCCCAGGAACACCCGAAATTATTATGTTAACCCAATGAACAGCCCTGGTAATGTTAACATAATGTTGACATATGGCATAACAGCACTTCACGGCCCGGAGGCTGGGTGTTTGTGCTGTCCTCAACATCCCTGCAACTCACACACCACACATAACACTATCCTCCACCACAATAACAAGCAGTTACCTACACATGGCAGATGCCTCATCGGAGGGTCTGCCTTACAAGGGCTGCACTCGGCTAGAATAGCCACACGAAATTAATTAACTATTTCTTCTGTGTAACAGTATACAGATTGATCCATCTGTCACACTTATAAGTTTTGTTATAGGCTAGCCTACTCCAAGATCCAGCCAAACATTTCCGCAGGCAAAGCACAGATTATTGTAAAATACACTTGCATATAAATCACTCGACATTTTGAAGCACATAGACACTGACGGAATCACACAGTATCAGTTATATTCTATCTAAATTAATATTTTTCGAGGAACATGAATAGTTTGGAAGTAGAGAAATGGCTTCCCTAACCTCAGATTTATTCTCAAAAGGATGTATGCACGCTACAGTTTTCTCGTGGACTTCAAAATAATCACGATGTAGGCTATATTCCTAATCCATTTCTGTCGTAATGTTCTATTCCGTAGGAAACTTAAGAATAGTTGTATGAGAGGCATTGCCATAGTTAGACTAAAACCTGATCCACCTAGTGCACTCATGTTCTTCAATGGGTAAAAACACGATCAAAACAAGCACCTTATCACATTACTGTGTATAATTACAGATCCTATGTGTCCACTGACTCATATAAATACACTCGCACACTTATATTCTGAAAAGAAACTAACATTTATCGTCAACTTACATAAAATTATACCGACTACATACGATAACAACAAACGAAAACAAACCCACATTTCCAACAATTCTGGCTACTCGATTCGCCGTCTTTGAACAATCGAGAGTAGCATGAAGGGCTGAGGATTGGAGTCGGTCTTGCTTTAGGTTCTTGTTTTGCGATAGTTTCGATTTCTTCCTTGACGACAGACTATTTATGTTGGCCACCCTGGTTCTGAAGTAAACTTTTGCGTTCTGTCTTTCTGTATGTAGTACCGTAGGTGTACGAGTGTAGCTGTGTAACGTGAGTGTAACAAGTGAAGAAGCTAAAAGACGTAGAAGACGATTGCAGGATTCAGAAGTCTAAAGTTCTTGCAATAATGTTTGGTAGGCCTACTCAGTGAAGATTTCTTGTAGGTATTTATCAATTTTCTCTAATTTTTAGGAAAATAGATCAAATATTAACATAAACTCGTATTAATTAAGACAGGTAGACGTATGGTAAGCCTAGTTATTTGACATGCGACAACAACATTCTTCCAATGGAGGGGCCCCTCATTAATTTGGGCAGTGGGGCCCAGGGTCATAGATCCGGCACTGGACAAGGTTATAGGCTACCGTAGTAATTTTGAGTCAGAAGAAAAGAGAAGGTTTTGGAATAATATAAAGGTAGGATGAGTGAATTTCGTTATGCTTCCCTACTGTATAGGTACGCTCAATATAGGTTAGAGATCCATCGTACCGCGGCTCGGACGACGTCACAATGCACTGTAAAAGGCATATCAACCTCAGCGCAGTAAGTACTCGACAGTGGCAATACTACCGGTCTGCTTTGGTTAGGTCAAGCAAGTATGGTAAGAAGATGATGGGGTCTGCTTCGGTTAGGTCCGGGAAGTGACTATTTGTCGAATGTGGTATTACAAAGGGGTTCTGGAGCATTAGTCCCCAAGTTAGCTACCACGGAGCAGCATACAAGCCTGTAGTGTCTCCTGGGAGCATGCCCCTCCTCCCCCAACTCCTTTGAAGAACAGAGCACTCACATCTGGCACATACCATGACAGTTTCAAACTGGGTGCCAGTAATTTTTATATTTTCATGGAATGTAGCAATCCTGTGGCCAGCTGTAATGCAAGGTCTATCAGAGACAATATGAAAATTATTTTTATTACACCTGGGTAATAGCAACATAGAAAACAGTCACAATTCCAAGGTTTACATAGTCTCGATTTTAATTCTTCTGTATAAGTACGAATACTTCTGGGGGCAGGTTCGTGGGCTCCTGGTGAGAATTAAGGAAGGATCTCCCCTGTCTTCTACTTCGGTATTGCTTAACATCATTTTGTTATGAGTTTTCTACTTCCTAAACATGTTCAAAGGGTATAAAAACACCTCAGTGAATTTATGGAAAAGTACTAGTAACAGGACAGTTTTGAATTGGAAGAGTTGGTTTGTATTTATTTCGTTTAAACTTTTTCCAATTGTAAATGGTCCCTGAAGGCAAAAGGTAAAAGCGGAGAGGATTTTTCCATACCGGTAAGTTACTATAAAGTGAGGTAAATTTGTCCACTGAAGCATAGCAGCACTGATTTTCTCTTGCCTCCTATACTGTAAAGAATGAATCGCTTGCAACAACTAAAATACACACACAGTAGAACGCTTTATCAGTACTCCTAAGTTTAAACAACTTTGGCAGGCTCATTGTCGAGTCAAAACAATTTCTTTTGCAGCCCCGACTATTGCTTTCCTAGGTCTAAGAATACTACAGTTAGGTCTTTCCCTCTCCCCTAGTGCTGTTCCATTAACATCCTTAGGTTGAAGATCAGGTCTGTTGTTCTTCTATTGGTTGTAAATCCATGCTGTTCTCCTTCCAGGGCAGGTTCTATCACTTCTCACAGTCTGGTCTCAATAATTTTCTCCATTATTTTCAGACCATGGGAGAGAAGTGCGATACCCCTATAGTTGGCACACTTTCTTCTGCGTCCTTTTTTTAAATTAAAAGGATTATAATACCTTTTGTCCAATCCTTTGGAACCCGATTTTTACACCACATTGCTCTCAGAGTTCTGTATAGCCACTGCACTCCAGGTATACCTGCTGCTGTGATCATGTCAGCAGTAACTTCATCGATTCCTGCTGACATACAACTTTTCATTTTTCTAGAGTAATTCCCACCTCAGACCAAGTAAGTGGAACATAATTTTTCCTCAGCCTTTCTTCCACCTTTTATAACCGTCATCCTTACGTTCGCTTGGAACCAGATGGTTGAGGCACTGGCCTTCTGACCCCAACTTGGCAATTTCAATCCTGGCTCAGTCCGGTGATATTTAAAGGTGCTCAAATACGTAGCCTTGTGTTGGTAGATTCACTGGCACATAAAAAAACTCCTGTGAGTCAAATTCTGGCACCTCGGCATCTCTGAAAACCGTAAAAAAGAATAACATTATTATTTATTAAAATTGAAGACTTGTTTTGTTTTTTAATTGCTGAAATTGTTGATGTTCCCACACTATACATCTTGACACTTACCAGTCATTCGTTTGTCTAATTGAGGAGGTAACACAAAAGCTTAAAAGTCACAAAATTAAAAAATGTGTTACCACTGGTTTCTAAATCTCCATTAAAAAGGTCATATTTACCGTACGCGCACCTTTTAGCGATACATGGACACCCTAGTGCTGAATAGATCAACCTCGGGCATCTTCGAGATTCGTATTGGCAACCTTTGAAACACAAACCATGAATCGCTTATGCATCGCTGTGCGACATCTGGTGTACACTTTACGTACTAGTACTGTTGTTGTTTACACAGCAAAACCAAACTATAGAATTCATGCTGGGAACAAGATTCGCATTGAGAAATGTTATATAATGTTATATAAAGTGTGTATGACACAGTTGTTGACTTAAGATAATAAAGGTTTAGAAAATTCATACCGATCGATCATATTATCGATTCAATTCAGATTTCATTTCCATTTAGTTGGCAGTATTACCGGAACCGTGAGAGGTCTCTCCTTACTCCACCACCCCGTACAAAGAAATATCGCTAAAAGGTGCGCGGACTATACATTCACTTGGAACCAAGCATAACCTCATAAAACCCCTTTAATATGTTGAGTGCCACAGCAGGCACCAGTGGCTATTTTTGGTTTTCCTGCTAGTTCATGGCGGATATGAGTGTCTGCTTGCAGAGAGTAAAAATAAAGTTTTGGCCCACAGAGCAAAATTTTAGTTTGGTACTCAATGTGTTAAAGAGTATTACCTAAGTGCGAGGTCCAGAGCAAAACCTCACGTATCCTGCAGTCTGCTTTAATCAGAATTCCACAAGTCCACATAGCCAATATAAGGCTGTGAATTTAGTCATGTGATGTGTCACTGTCACTGTCGCTCATTTGTCTTCTCCCGTTAGAGATTATGCTGTGTTGTGGTTATTGTTAAAAATGACAGATAACAGTGAGAAGGAAAGTGAAGTTTTAGTGAGAATAGGCAGCCAAGGTTCGAGAACAGGATAGATGTTTCACCGCTTGACCAGAAGGTCTATCCAAATGGGAGATGAGATGATGAGAATACCGGTTACAATCAAAACTGCCTGTCACCAGAAGAAGTCAGAAGGGGATGGGAACAAGGCAAAAATATCCTTGTCAGCTTGCACAGGAAGGGCAGTGATGTACAGCAGCATGTGAGATCCAACAAGATCGAGAGTGCCTAGTACTGTGAAATATGTAAGAATATTAGAACAACAAATTTACTGCAATATCAATGCAGAAGAAGGCATAAGGAAGACCAGATCATCATTGCCAGATTCAGGTGTGGGAATGAAGCTCCGGCCAACAGGTACTGGGCCAAAGAAGATAGAAATAAATGCAGAATCTGTGGAGAAAGGGAAAAACCATGTGACACCTATTATATGAGTGTATATGGGCAAAGAGAATGGAAGAATTCATCAAGGGGATGCATTGAATGAAAGAGGGAGTGGAGAAATGTGGATGAGAGAAATCTTAAACCAACGGAAAAGAAATGTTGTGTAAACTATGTCATTTTTTGTGTAGCCTATATAAGCGTCGCGTTAAAGATTGTGAGTCCTGGATTTTATTCAGTAGGCCTATATGTTCAGTTAACATTGTAACTGGAATATTTTCAATGCCAAAAGGCAAAAAGTAAAATTACTGCTACTACTACTCTGCTACTGCGTTCAATTCTTTCAGTTTGCCATGGTTCTGTATGTCTCACTGCAGCAGAAGGTTGGCTTATATTCATGTTTTGCAGACACTAAATTACTTCAAGATGAAATGGTCAGCAGATTGACCTGGCATTCTGCAGTGAAATGTCACCATCCTCATCAATCTTCTTGTGTAGGCTTATCACAGCTAAAATTAGCTAAATCTCACAGCTTTGCATCCACATGTAGTATTCCTACAATTTCATGTTTAGAGATCATAGTATGTAGAAAGTTTTTCTTACATCTTACCAAATTTCTCTATGACAGGGTTAGACAGATTTTGAAAAAATTGAAGTGTGGCAAAAATTCTATTCAGAACTGAGGGGGAGACCATGTCTTTGCTGAAAAAAGCTTCAATTTTACAATTCATTGGAAATTTATGGAAAGGGAAAGCCACTATAATAGGAAAAAATATTGAAGAATCTATTTGGATTGTAGCTTGTCAGTCAGAAAGTTTCATAACATTTACAGCAACTGTGTGACCACTCCCAAATTAAGAGTATTATCGGCATTGTTCCGTATAATATTTTGCGCATAGTTTAATTGGATTCTGTTCACTTGCATGTGGCGTTTGTGGATACAGGATTGTGTCATGTTAGACAATAAGATAAAGAGTGCATTAGCTTTTGAAAATAAAATTCTTTCCAGAAAAAATATACACAAAAAAGATCAGAAGCTTTTTATGAACTAATCCGTAGAACGTAGGCAAATGGAACAATATTATGTTTTGTCATGCAGAAAATTCAACCACTGTTGCAGTATCCCATACAACAAGCTTTCTATGATAAGCAGCTTGTACTTTAAAATTTGTGCATAACAGATTTTCAGACACAAAATGTAATGTTTTTAGTTTGGAATGAGGATCAAGCAGGATGTTTTTAAAATTTAAGCATAACAGATTTGCAGACACAGAATCCAGTGTTTTTAGTTTAGACTGAAGATCAAGCAGGATGTGGTTCAAAAAAGAAACTTGGCAGTGATCGGATACTCCCAGATATGAAAAATCTTGGAGATAGTTTAAAAATTCTGCAGTGAAAAACAAGTCCTGAAGAATGGTAAAATGCTTATCTTGGTTAAAGCAAATAAATTGTATACGGTAGGTTTGAGGATGATCAATTTTCAAAGCAGCAGTTTCTCATTAGGGTATTCAAATTGGCAGAAGATTCCAAAAACTCCATAAATAATGAGAAGGACCTTTAATTCACCCCTTCAGCATGGCGAATAAGAAAGACACTAGAGACTAATGAACTGTAGTCTACACCATGTGACTCGCCGAGCTCGATAGCTGCAGTCGCTTAAGTGCAGCCAGTATCCAGTATTCGGGAGATAGTAGGTTCGAATCCCACTGTCGGCAGCCCTGAAAATGGTTTTCCGTGGTTTCCCATTTTCACACCAGGCAAATGCTGGGGCTGTACCTTAATTAAGGCCACGGCCACTTCCTTCCCACTCCTAGCCCTTCCCTATCCCATCGTCGCCATAAGACCTATCTGTGTCGGTGCAACGTAAAGCAACTAGCAAAAAAAACCACCATGTGACTGCTTGGAAAAGAACGATGTCATTCATATGTAAACAGGTAGTAATGTTGCTGCATTCCTTTAAAAATAATTTTCCAATTTTCACAAATAAATTGATTTTTGTTATGTCAACATTGAAACTGAAAATTACATACATATTCATTATAGACTTGTTATACCTTTCAGTGTTTAGTCTGCAAGCCTCTGTGATGTTACTAAACTCTGCCACATTCCTTTTGTTGTAACTAACTCTGTGGCCTCATTTGGTTCTCTCTACCGGGCGAGTTGGCCGTGCGCGTAGAGGCGCGCGGCTGTGAGCTTGCATCCGGGAGATAGTAGGTTCGAATCCCACTATCGGCAGCCCTGAAAATGGTTTTCCGTGGTTTCCCATTTTCACACCAGGCAAATGCTGGGGCTGTACCTTAATTAAGGCCACGGCCGCTTCCTTCCAACTCCTAGACCTTTCCTATCCCATCGTCGCTATAAGACCTATCTGTGTCGGTGCGACGTAAAGCCCCTAGCAAAAAAAAAAAAAAAAAAAAAAAAAAAAAAAAAAAAAAACATTTGGTTCTATAGCTCTTATCTTAAAAATCTTTAGAAACCAAGTCTAACCATCATCATCTTGGTCTCTCTCTACTTCTCTTACCCTCCATAACCGATTCCATTATTGCTTCCATTCTCCTAGGTAACTTATTCTGTTCCATTCTCCTCACATGACCCCATCACCGAAGCCAGTTCATTCATGCAGATTCATTGATCGAGTTCATTCCTAACATAGCCTTTATCTCCTCATTCCGAGTACGTTCCATCCATTGTCTCCACTTGTTCGCACCGGCGATCATTCTCACTACTTTCATGTCTGTTGCTTCTAACTTATGAATAACATATCTAGAGTCCACCCAATTCTCACTTCCGTAAAGCAAAGTTGGTGTGAAAACAGACCAGTGTAAAGATAGTTTCATCTGGGAGCTGACTTCCTTCTTACATAGTACAGCTGATCGCAACTGCGAGCTCACTGCATTAACTATGCTGCAGTGTGATCAACTCGCGTAACTATACTACCATCCTGGGAGAAAACACATCCTAAGTATTTGAAATGGTCTACCTGTTCCAGCTTTGTATTCCCGACCTGATGTTCAATTCTCTTAGGTTTCTTACCTATTGACATCACTTTAGTCTTGGAAAGGCTAATTTTCATATCATACTCATTGCACCTATTTTTTTTTTAAGTTCCAAGATATTAGACTGCAGGCTTTCAGCACAATCTGCCTTGAGACCAAGTCATCAGCATAGGCCAAACTGCTTACTACATTTCCAACTAACTGAATCCCCTCCTGCTACTATATACCTTTCAGCAGATTATCCATGTTAACAACAAACAACGAGGATTACAGCCTTGTCTAACCCCTGTAAGTACCTTGAGCCAAGAACTCATTCTACTATCAATTCTCACAGCAGCAAAATTATCAACATGCATAGCTTTATTGCTTTTAATAAACTACCCTTAATCACATAGTTCCCCCAGAATGGCTAACATTTTTTCCCCCGGTACTTTGTCATATGCCTTCTCTAGATCTAAGAAACATAAACATAACCGTCTATTCCTCTCATACTATTTTTCAATTAACTGGCGCATACTGAAAATCTGAAAGTCTTAAACCACACTGAATTTCATCCAACTTACTCTCAAAACTGATCGCACCTTCCCTTCCAAAATGCCAGTGAACACCTTTCCTGGTATATTCATCAGTGAAATACCTCGATGGTTGTTGCAGTCCTTGCTGTTCCCTTGCAAGTAGATAGGTGCAATTACTGCTTTTGTCTAATCAGAAGGTAGCTTACTAAAATTCCATGCTGTTCGTATTACTCTATGACCGGGTGAGTTGGCCATGCAGTTATGGGCTCTCAGGTTTCCTATTTTCACACCAGGCAAATGCTGGGGCTGTACCTTAATTAAGGCCACAGTTGCTTCCTTCCCCCTCCTAGCTCTTTCCTGTTCCATCTTCACCATAAGACCTACCTGTGTTGGTGCGATGTAAAGAATTGTAAAAAGATAAATAAATTACTCTATGAAGTCATTTTATCCCTGCCTTCCCACTATATTTCACCATCTTAAATCTAATTTCGTCCCTTCCTGCTGCTTTATGACAATGAAGTTTGTTTATCATCCATTCCACCTCCTCAAGCGTAATTTCACCAAGATCCTTCCAGCTGTCCTGTGATTCCCTGGGATTTATTATCAGTTTGCCTTATTTACCCAAAACACTGTTCATTTCCTTTATCCCTCTCCTTTTTAGATTCTTTATTACTGTCCAGAAAAGTTTCTCTGCTGCTTGACCTAGCCTTTCCAGATAATAATCCTTCCCGTGACTTCTTGGATCCAAAAATTATTTGTTTCACTCTGTTTGTACCACCTACATACAGTTCCCTGTCTGCATCGGTCCTTGTTTGGAGCCGTTTCTGATACACCTTCCTTTTATGTTTGTAAGCTCCCTTCACTTTGTTATTCCACCAAGTTGTTCACTTTTCCCATCTTTCACATACGGTTGTTCCCAGACATTCCCTTGCTGTTTCTACTTCAGCATCCCTGTATACCACCCATTCTCTTTCTATATCCTGGATCTTCTTACTGTCTATTGCTTGGAACTTGTCACTAGTCATATCCATGTACTTCTGTCTAATTTTCTTGTCCTAGAGATACTCTATTCTTATTCATCTGCAGACAGGTTTTACTTTCTCTATCCTATGCCTAGAGATATGCAGTTTTCACTATAGATCAGATAGTGGTCTGTATCATAAAAAAATCTCTGGAATACCTGTGCATTCCTAACAGATTTCCTGAATTCAAGATCAGTTATGATATAGTCTGTTATGTATGTAGTGTGCCCCTAACCTTCCATGCTCAAAGAATGTATTTGTAACTTCTAATCCCATACAGCACACAAGTCCAGTAAATGCTACCCATTCTTATTAGCTTCTATATCTTCCCCACATTTACTCATCACCTTTTCATATTCTTCAGTTCTGTTTCCAACTCTTGCGTTGAAATCGCCCATTAGTGCTATCCTATCCTTGGCTCTTAACCCTCACTCCGTTGTCACTTGGTGATTCATAAAATTTGTCACTTTTATCCTCACCTGCACCCTTCCGTGGTGAAAATATAGAAACAGTTCTCATCCTAATTCTTCCAACAGCCAAATCTACCCACATCATTTGGTCATTTACATGCCTAACAGAAACTATGTTGTATGCAATAGTATTCTTAGGCTGCTCGTCCACTGGAAGCGACTGCATGCATACTAGCATGACTGATTCCACTGCGTAGAGTTAAACGAAACTGCGTCCACTGCAAGCGGCCTCGAGCGGCCAACTTCACATGACTACAGGCGACAAGCGACAGATTCCCCTCGAATGGGATTTGCCACTTGTAGTCGCCAGTACACTACGGTTCCTACAAACACTTGGATGACTCCCGTCGTCACACACATATTATTATTTAAAAACACCCCTATGAAGGATAAACGCTAACGTTCTCAAGATATACAACGCAAACTATGGGTGAATATTGCAGAGGAAGTGGATGTTGATAATGGTATATATGTATCAACCCCTCCGTCCAGTTTCTTGACGCGGGGTCGGGAATGAAGTGAGATGAATTTACATGGCGTGTTTTACGGCTAGATCCCTTCCTGACACCAACCTCAGTTAAGGAGCCAACGAAAATTATATGATGGTGAATGAAACTGGATAAGGAGATGGAAAGAGTCAGTTGTGGCCTATGAATAGGAACTGTCCCAGCATGTACCTGGAAGTAATAAAAGGAAACCACAGAAAACCATTCTCAGGACAGCCAGTGGTGGGGTCGAACCCACATGCCACCCGAATGCAGAGCTTGTCTCCACAGCCATAGCACGTAAACACACGTGGTTACTCCGCTCAATGGGTGTTGGCAATGTTAAGTACTCTTTATTAAATGGTTATTTATAATATATTTGTAATTTTGTTAACATGTTGTAATTGATCCACAGCAGCAGTTCTGCTGAACAAATGAAATTGGGGCCAACAGCTAACACCAAAATCCATAAGCGAAGGAAAATAAATGATAAAACAACTGATGATGAAAAGTTCCTTGAAATAAAGAGAGTAAAATTACACTTACTTGTGGAAAGTGCCATTAAGGACAACAGTGGTTACTAATTCTTGGTAAGCCTTCTTCCATATATGAGGAAGGTTCCTGACAAGCTGTGAGAAACTAGCTCCAGCACATTTTAAAAATAAAGGGTTGAATTATGTCAAACTTCTCTGCACGTGCCATCTCCAGATAGATACACACGGTCTCCGTCATCATGAACCATCAAACCAAAACAAGCCCACCCAGCGACACTCTTTGAGTGGAATCCCGCCCTATAGATGTGGCTTATGACAAATTGTTTGGTAATTTTACAGGTGCGTCGTAACAAACACCATGTTAAAGTTATATGTATTGTGGAGTTCTTGAGGATTATAAAATTAAAAAATAAAAGGAAAACGGTTGTAAAATTTAAAAAGTCATCCTTTTCAATTTGCTTGACATCACACCGCACGAATAGGTCTTATGACGATGGTGGGATAGGAAAGGGCTAGGAGTGGAAAAGAAGTGGCCAGGGTCTTTAAGTACAGCCCCAACATTTGGCTGGTGTGAAAATGGGAAACCATGAAAAATCATCACCAGGGCTGCCAACAGTGGGGTTCGAACAAAACACAACTTGTAGAGACTGTTGAAATTAGAAATCAAGGTTTTATATTTCTGTTTAACTCTTCTAACTTGAATTGTACTGTTGGATGTGCACCTCCGTTATTTTTGTATATTTCACTGATATCTTAAATTTGATACTAAATTAGACCTATGATTCTTTTAAAAATTCGAAGCTTTAAAAAAACAAAATTGCTTACTATCGATTCTCAGTTAAACTTTTCAAAGGTGTTATTGTTTCCCTGAAGTGTGACATTTTGGCTATTCCTGGCCTGTTGCATTCAAAATGTAGTTTCTGGATGTTTCTGAATGCATCCAATAATAATCAAAGAACATCTGGTGGTCTTTGTTCAAATCATCAAACAGATGATGGAATCTCCCATTGGCTTCATTTTACCTAGTGGCAGGGGCATAGCCAAGGGGAGCTTACTGGGAGGTTAGAACTCCCCTCTCCCTTCATGGACCTTTTACTTTAGAAAATAAACGGATAAACAAGTGAAAGTCGACACAAAGTGTTGGTTCTTTTGAACATTCAGTCATAATTGTAGAACCAACAGATCTCTTGAATCTGTTTTCTAAGAACCATTAAAAGTTGGATTTTAGATTGTAATCTGAACATACCATTTGTTGTAAAACTGTTGACCTTGATCATGTTGTTCTTGTTCTGTATGTTAATGTAAGATTTTGTAGTGTACTGCAATCTGAATATCAACATAATTCACTTGTACCAGTGTCCTTATAAAGACACTCGTGCATGCGCACACCACACACTCACAAGCAGCACCTTCAATACGTTCTGTCATAATTTTGTAACTATAACCCCCCCAATCGGTCGACCATGGCTATGCTACTGGCTAGTGTTAACACTGATGTTTTCTTTTGTGATTTTTCCTCCAACGCATCATCAGGTAGTAAATTTCCAAAAAGTAAACTAAAGCCTTATCATCCATTTCATGGAATCCTTATTGATCTTAATAACTTGACAATGCTTACTACAGAAACTCATACAGACCTATACGGAGTACAGACTCCAACTGACAGTCATGCAAAGTCACCTGCAGCAGACGACCCCAGTCAGGTAGTCACATGAATCAAAATTGCCTTTACTCGCCTCATCACGCAATCGCGCACTGTCACTTCCAGTAGACGAGCAGTCTTAATGAACAATCCTACCCCACCCTCTGCCCTATCACTGAGCGAGTTGGCCTTGTGATTAGGGTCGCGTAGCTGTGAGCTTCCATTCGGGAGATAATGGGTTCGAATCCTACCATCGGCAGCCCTGAAGATGGTTTTCCATGGTTTGCCATTTTCATGCCAGCCAAATGCTGGGACTGTACCTGAATTAAGGCCATGGCTGGTACTTTCCCAATCATAGTCCTTTACCATCTTTCCACCACCAAAAACCTTTGATATGTTAGTGCGATGTTAAACAAGTAGCAAAAAAAACTCCACCCTTCCCTTTGAATGCCTGTTAATAATACTTTCTAATTCATGGCGAATTAGAAAGTTATCTCACTATACACGAATATCATTAACTCATAACACATTTTCTTTATCCTCTTTGCTGTCACAGCCAGTTCTACTTTCTTTAGTCCATCAATCCCATTGCTATTAATAAATCCCCATCTATTACATTTTTTTGCCTAATTCTTTCCAAGGAGTCCCTTGTCTGTCAAATGGAAGTAGAACTGGTTTCGTTTATAGGTTTGAGGCTTGCTTAAAATGTTCTGACCATGCTCGGTGAAAACTCGGTGAAGCAGGATGCTACCCTACTTACACAGAGTCCCGAAGAGAATCTCTTCTCTAACAGGCTAGGGACCACAGTGGATTATGTAGTCCTAGATGCCTGAACACAAGGAGGGCCATGAGTCACAATATGTCCGAGATGCCGATTCCCATTCCATATAGATTGAGAGATAAGAATATCATATTGTTCTGTATTGAAGTGAGTTCACTAAAAAGTTAAAAGAAAGTATAAAATGGTTCAAACTTTCAATGCTATTAAAATAATAAATGTAAGTTTACATTCCTATTTAATTAAAATTGGTACCGGTTTCAACCACTATTTTTGGTCATCATCAGCCGATCACAAATAAGTGTAATACAATGCACAGACAAATAAATTGTGAACTATAAAGAATTATGTAGGTTGCTGATAGCGAAGCACTAAAATCTTTAGGGAGTACTGTGCTTTGAGAGATGCACTAGTAAAAATATGAAGTTTAGATGATAGGCCTACTGTCAGAAGCAGTTTATGTAGCAGTATCACACACGTATTTATCAGCTGCAGTTTTTAAGGCACTGTACAGTTTTAAGGATACTGAATGTCAATCATGAATGTTAGTACTTGTGGTACTTGTGAACCGCCGAATTTAGAGTGAAAGATAACCAATGCAGAGAAGTATCCCACCTGGAATGATCTTCAAGATGAAAAGCTATCAAAGCAGATCAAAGATTACGATTGACCCGCTCAGCCAGAGATGATTGAGGGTAATAAGCAGAAGTAGTTACATGGGATATGGTCCGAAAGAAGCAAAGATCGTATTAGGACAAGAAATGGTAGACTGAGTGGTAGCCAGCTTAGTCTGAAATAACTATGAAACTGTAGTGAAGCCATCTACACATACAAGAATGAACTCATTTCCATTCCCCTTTGATTGAGGGAAGGGTCCAACATAGTCTATGTACAAACGCTCCATGGGGCGAGTTGCCTGATGTGATGACAATAGCCCTAGCTTAGTCGACAGTGTGGGCTTACTAATCAAGCAAATGCTTTAACCATTTCTCTGATTTTGCCATCCATACTCATCCAAATAAATCTGATTTTTCCTCTTGTTTTGAAGATGCCTAAATGCCCCCCTAATGGGATCTCATGATAGTATTTTTGAAGATCATAGGCACAAGCATAGCTGGAACCACTACTTTCATCTTCTGATCGTGCCACGAAGGGCAACACAAAACCCCATACCTAAACACATAAGGGACAACATGTTCCCCAGAATAAAGGGTTTCCATATTAGGAGCCAGCACCAGATCTTCTCATTGATATCTCTCGATATCACAAAATAACAGCAGGGCATCAGTCAAAATAGCACTAACAATAGAAGGTATGGGCATAGGAGGAGAAGAACTATCCTCCTGTTCACTGGTCTCAACCTCATTGGAAAACATGCAGCTTAGTCCATCATCAACTACATTTTCTTACCCTCTAATGTGTCACATCTAAGTCCCAACTTAAAGCTCGATTGTCTGTCTCTAATTCAAATTTGCCATGCTCCAGTTAGAGGCAGAATTTCTCCAGGGCAAACAGGACTGCCAAACCTTCTAGTTCATAGAAGGAGTACTTGGCATCTTGAGCCGATAAAGTCCTAGACTCATAGGCGATAGGTTGCTTTCCGAGTTCTGTTTCCTGAAGAAGGACCGCATCGACACCAGAGGAAGAGGAATCAGTTTGGACTATGAATGTCTTAGAGAAATCTGGCATATCTAATACTGGGGCGTTACAAAGCACTAACTTAATATCTTCAAAAGCAGCTTGCTACGACGGTCCCCATTCGAATTTGACACCTTTTTGGGGCACTGCCCTATTAGCGAAGTTAGGAGTAAATTTCCTGAAGAAATTCACCATGCCTATGAACCTAGCAATTCCTTTGATGTCCTTAGGATGTTTGAAGTCACAAATAGCCTGCGTTCTGGAGTGGTCTATAGAAACGCCATCGGGAAACACAATTTGCCCTAAGAAGGACATAGAAGGCTTAGCAAAATCTACCTTAGATAATTTAACTGTCAACCCTGCCTTACGAAGAAGATTTTGGACTTCCTTCAGATGATCTCAGTGCTCTTCAAAGGTCTCCAGAAACACAAAGACATTGTCGAGGTAATGATAAAGATATTCAAATTTGATGTCTGAGAAGACCCTATCCAGCAGTCTAGTAAGGACAGTCACGCCCATGGGGAGCCCAAAAGGCACATGGTTGTATTCATACAAATTCCAATCCATGGCGAAAGCCGTTAGATGTTTAGATTCTTGTGCCAGGGGTATTTGGTTATATGCCTGGTTAAGATCTAAGATGGTAAAAACTTAGCCTTGTAAAACCATGAAAAACAAGAATGAAGATCAGGAAGTGGCACAGATTGTTACATGACCTTATGGTTCAACGCCCTTTAATCAATGACATGCCTGACCACCTTGGGGTTTCATTACAAGAAAAATGGTTGATGAATACACCGACTTTGAAGGTCGAATAATACCATCTCATAAGATTTGGAGATAACCTATAAGGAGGAAACCTAACTGGAATAGAATCGGTTAGCTCAATCTCGTACTCCATAAGGTCAGTGACGCCAAGGGTTTCTGAGAATACGTCAGGAAAAGACTGACACAACCTTCTAACACTTTCAGTCTGATCCTCGGGGAGATGCCTAAGATCTAACAACATCTCGCTTTGGGTAGGCGAGATAGATGAAAATGACAGAGTTACATTTCAAAAGTGGAATATTAATGTTACTAGCAAACTTGAAAGTGCACGACTTACTCTGAAGTTCAAGCACCAGACCAGAATGAGACATGAAATCAGCCCCCAATATTACAGGGCAAGACAACTGTTTAGCCACAATTAACTTAATTTTCCAAGTGAATTTTGAGATTTGAACTTCAGCAGAAATGAAGCCAAAAATTTATAATGGTGACAAGTTTGCTGAAACACATTTAATAGAAGACAAACATTAGTCCAGAAAATCTACAGCAAGCTTTTAGTTTAAGAGTACCACTCCTCGGAAATAATGGAGCTAATGCTCCCTGAATCTAATAGCATCGTAATGGGTTTGTTATTCACTTCAATTTTCAGATACGGCACAAATCCTGGGGGGTCGGAAGCAATTTTAAGGCATTCCATAGTGCCTTCAAATAATAAATTAGAGGAAATCTCTTCTTTAGGGGATTCTTTGCCTGATTTAACGGGAGCTGAGCCTCGGGAAGGTGAACATGGTGACTCAGCCAATGACACTAGTCACTTCCTATTTCCTGGGTTAGTGGAGGCAGCACCAGAAGTTGAACAGGATGGTGTGTTGTTAAGAGAATTTCAATTCTTGGCTAGATGGGAAAACGACCCGCACTTGAAACAACCTTGGGATGGACCTGCTTCATTCCTAGTTCCACTAGATTTTACCACGAGGGGCATTTATTTCTAAGGTTTTCAGGCGATCCGCACGCATAACACTTGCGTGTGGGGAATGTTCGGTGAGGTGGTGGCCGAAAACTGTTAGATGACGTAGAGGGCTCCCTGGCGACTCGTGAAGTGTCGGCATGCCTCACTCCTTCGGCTGACACTGCCATTGCCTCAAGTTCCAAGAAGGTTTGGGGCTGAGAGGCGATACATAGGTATGACCTATACGGCGGAGAGATTCCTTCTACAATGGTTTGCTCAATTTGATCTTCTGGAAAATGGAGAGTGAATACCCTGGTTTAAAACTGATAAAGTCAACCATATTCTCATCTAACCTCTGTACTCTGAAGTAGTACTTCTGTATTAGGGATGACATTGCTCTATCAGGAATAAAGTTAGCCAGAAGATGGACATGGAAATCTTCTATTGAAGATCTATCAGCTATTGCTTTTACTATTTTGTATGAGAGGATGCCTACAGAATAGGGGCAAATTATTAGTAGAATTTGGGAATGAGACAGAGCAAATACTAAAGCATGGTCTCAAAATTCGACTAAAGATCTTAGAAATTAAATGACCTCATTAGTTGAATTAATTGAAAATTTGGATATACCTTTAAGCAACATGGCTAATGGGTGGGGCAAACTGCTAAAACCATGTGACATAATAGGGGGTGGCATTGGAGGTTGAGAAGGTTCAAATGCTGTATTACTCGTAAAGAAAGGTGAAAGTTGTCTTAGATGATCAGACGCTTGTTCCGATGAGGCAGATGTTTGTTGAGTAGCCACAGATTTCCTGCTCTCAATAGACCTACTAGAGTCCTCTTCCGTAGAAAAATTCACAGTAGGAAAATGGTCGCTTTTAGCAGTAGCGGCCCCGGACAACAATTGACTAACCTTATTCGACATGTCTGACAGATGTTCGACCAAGTTACTACGCCTCCTTAGCATGATCATCCTTTAGTTTTACAGACAATAGGTCCCTAGCCCTATTATAAAAATGAAAGTCTTGCTTGAACTCTTTTAAGTTGATTAGCTGAAGGATCACTTACTTCAAAAAAACTAACTACAGAAGCTAGCTCGGTGGTATTATCCGTGATAGTGGACAGAGCCTCATCAATATCTTTGTCCCCAAAAGCCGGGATACAAACAGGAAATTCTAAAGATTCTTTAAGTTTGGCAATATCCGCCACACCTGTGCCACCAGATTGGAACTTCCTAATTAGAAGTTCGTAAATCAATTCCTCCTTGCACAAGTACCTGGGTGCAAGGACTTCACGAGGACCAGACATATTGATAGAAAATCTAATGAATTTTGAAAATTTCCAGCAACCAGGAAAAGTTTTAGAGTTTAGTGGTGATTTCTATTAGTAGCTGTCAAAAGGGGTTTGATCCAGACCCATTCAACCACACTCTGCTACCACTTGTTGCGGGATACTGTGGTGGACAAAGGTGAAAGAAAAAGTCAAAAGAATAATTTAAAACTTTAAAATTAGAGTTATATTTCCTTCTCCTTTTTTTTGTTTCTTTTCAAAGACAGACTTTACAATTTGAGGTACCAAAATTTGCCTACAAGTTAGGTGACAACGTTTACAAAATCAGAACAATCCACAAATGACAAATTAGCAACCTTGAGCTTACAGCTCCCTAGTTGCCAATGTTGCACAAGCACAACTGCTCCCATTAACATACAGTGAAGGATACGGATCTCCCAATTTCTTTTACACCAAGGTAAGAGCCTCCTTGCTCTATAAGTTTGTCTAGGAGACTACTCTCTAAACCTTATAACCTTTTAGCCTTCCAAAGGCACTGAGCGTCTTTGCTCTCTAAAATTTACATTTTCAAAAAAATGCCCAGGCCTATCAAAGGCACAACCTGCATTTTACAATTCAAACAGTATTTACTGTCTTAGATGCACAACAGTCTAACATCTTAACTTTAAGGGAATGAAAATTTTTAACAGGGGTATCAAGTACCCACCCTGCCAGGCTTTGTGAAAGACAACAGGTTAAGTTCCTGGCCCAAAACTCAAAATGGTGAGGAGGCGGAGATTTGCACTCCTTGAAAATCGAAAAGAAAGTTTAAAACCCTATTTGGGCTTATAACAGAGGCTAATCCTATACTACCATTGTGATTAGATGGAGAGAATATTTAAATTACAAGGATTTCGTATTGAAAAAGGTTACAAAATCATAGTCACCTCAAAATCAAGTTGATGGGGTATCTCGTTCTCTATTCCCTGATTTCAGCTAAGTTCTTTTGGTTTGTTTGAGATTTACATTAGAAGATTGAAATTTAGAAGTTTTGAAATTTACATTTGAACTTGGAATTTACATTTCAGAAAATTAAAGTTAGATAGTAAAGATCAGAAACCTTCTTCTCGAGCTAGCTTTCAAAGACTATCACTTAATAAAATCTGGACTGCCATTACCTTGAGCTGATGGACGAGGCACTCCACCTCCTTTGTAAACACACACACTAGACTAGAGCGATGAATAAGCCCCTTAGTCGAAAATGTGCCAGCTTTTATACCCGAGAGGAGGGTTCTAGAGAGCTCTGGGCTAAGGCCAGACACACCCCAAATTCTTATTGAGTAATTAAATAAATACTAGACATAATTTGATTGGCTGAAAAATTTACAAAATTTTCTATTGGCCAACATCTTAAGTTGGTGGGAAGAGATCAAAATATTCTCAAGTTTAACATACCAAAAACAAAGAATAATCAACTCAGTGTAGTAAACCTTAAAATAAAAATTACTTAACAATTTTAATAATTCTCTTCACACCAGAGGCCGTAACATAGTTCATAGTAGAGACATCTGTTGGCAAAAGTTCAGACTTCTTGTGCTAGTTGTTGCAAGTTTTAGATTTAAGATGGAATTTTCCAAGGTAGAATAGGATTTAAATCAATTGTACTGAATGCTTTCTAAACTCAATTAAGTTCAGTTAACATCAGGCAGGTTTTATTTTCACCAAGAAAACATCAGAAACATGTTTTTCCTCAATACTAAAAAATCCGATTACATGGATCTGTGAGCTGTTGCATGTTACTTCCTCAATTGTTCAATGACTTTTAATTTATCTGCCAATGATACAACAAAATGTTTCTTTTTAGAAGCCATAATGCACAGTATAACAAAGCACTGCACACGCACAAAACAAAACAGAACTCAGAAGGTGGAATGTAGCAACATATTGGTTTAACTCAACTGAATGCTAAGGCCACACTGACAGTGGCGGACAATGTGAAACTGGTCTATGTGTATGTGCTATTTCTACAGTTGCTTCTCATTAGGAGGGTCCAATATGGTGCATGAATACTGAATATTCATTGTTCACTGGTAGATTGTGTCTTTTAACAAGCAAATTATTTGGATTTTTTTTTCAAAATGATCCAGATAATTGGTGATCCATATAAATGGAGTTTAGATAATTGAAGTTCTGCTGTAGTGTATAATAGTTTGGAAGAAATTAGCTTTCTAATGTTGTAATAATTGAAATTAAAAGCACTTTATTTGCAAATGAGGTGTGTGTACCTCGGTGGCAAATGAAACACAAAAATACATTGTTCTCAAGCACTAAATCTATATACAGGGTGAACTTTAATGAAACTGACAAACTGCAGGGACTGATTCCTGACTGGAAATGGAGGAAAAAATGTCCTACAAACATGCATCTGAAAATGGACGGTGTGCGTGCAACGACAACAAATAGTCCCGGAACAAAGTACATAGCTGAATCGCATCCACGTCACAGCAGATGTTCAAAGTGGCCTCCATGGACTGCAGTGCATACGTTCAGATGTCGTATCATGGATTGCCTCACTCTTTTGCACATTCAGGCCTTTCACTGAATAGCGTCACAGGCGTCGTGAACACGCTGTTGAAGGGTCTGCACATCAGGAACTGGTGCAGCATACAGCATGCTTTTCAGATGTCCCCAGAGGTAAAAATCCAGGAGGTTTAAGTTCGATGATCTAGGAGGCCATGCAACAGGGCCTCCGCATACTATCCAGCGCCTGGGGAAGATGATGTTGAGGTGTTGGCGAACTGTAATGCGGAAGTGGGGTGGTGTTCCATCATGCAGAAACCACATAACCTGTCTTATTGCCAAAGGCACATTCTCAAGCAATCCGGGCAGAGTATTCTGCAGGAAGTCCAGGTACATTCCTCCGTTGAGGCTTTGTGGAATAATAACTGGTCCAAGTATATGGTCGCCAAGAGTTCCTGCCCAAACATTGATGCTGAACCGATGCTGGTGAGAATGAGCTGTGTGTTTAATAGAAAAATTGGATGAGCTGTGTGTTAAATAGAAAAATTGTTAATGTAAATTTATAATACTGTATTTTAGAAAAATGACTTCTTTTCTCTTTAATTTAAAACTAGCTGATGTACCCATGCTTCGCTACAGGATTCTCAGAAAGACTGTCTTCGTGGTTTTCATCAGCTAGTTTTAAATTAAAAAGAAAAGAAGACATTTTTCTAAAATACAGTATTATAAATTTACATTAACAATTTTTCTATTAAACACACAGCTCATCCAATTTTTCTATTAAACACACAGCTCATTCTTAATAAATTTATATTATTCACAAAATTGTACTCATAATATCTTCCATACTTTCAGTACACACATAATCAACTCATATACAGTATGTGGAATCATTTTAAATTTTACTATACAACTGCTATAAGATTTAAATTTACATTGCCTGTTTAAAAAAAAAATTAATTCATTTTGGTACCTAACGTGCATAACGATTACACAAACTAACTTTGGTTTATATTCAATAAAGGTCCTGAGCTTAAAATACACAATTTAGTAAGTTGATCATAAAAATCTTATATTGTATTACTTGTAGGAGAGATGAAAGTGTTCATTGCTACTTGTGAAAACCCACTGAGTCGCCCTAAGATGTATGATTACCGTTACAGTAAAACATCATGTAAAGAGCAAATTTTTCAAAGTAACCAGGTAAATGAACACTTCTGTTGGCTGTAATTCTCAGAATTCTTCACATATAGTTTAATTACCAACTAGGAAAGATACAGCAATATCTATGAATACAAAGAAAAGATTAGTCCATTCGCTTGTGTTCTCGATCTTTCTGTATGAATGCGAAACTTGGACCATAAAAGCTAAAGACAGGAACCGAATCAATGCCTTTGAAATGTGGTGTTGGAAAAGGATGTTGCAAATACCGTGGACAGCCAGGCGAACAAATGATTCTGTCATCTGGGAAATTGGAATACAAGAAAGTCTATGCCAAGTTGTGTACCAGAGAATCCTGCAATTCTTTGGTCACATTATGAGAAGAGAGGATGACAACCTCTTGTCCAAGGACAAGTTTCTGGCATAAGGACACGATGACGGGTCGCAAAACGTTGGACTGATCAAGTAAGAGAGATCATGGACTTACCATGGAGAGTTACTGTCCAGAAAATGCAAGTACGTACAGAATGGTATCAGCTTATAAAAGAAACAACAAAGTCCTTGTGTCACGATACTCAGTCATGAGTGGAACGACTGGAGAGAAAGAGAGGGAACAATAAAAACTTGAAAACCAGACCAATGGTCTGCCACAAGCACTCCCATCAAGAGGCTGTATGTTTTGCATCCCTGACGCAATAGGCCAATGGATTTTGTCACTAGGCAGGATGTGTGCAGACAAAGAAACTCTGAGTATTTATCTTGACATTTTGTAGCATCCTCAGAACCACTGGATAAGGTGCTTGGAATAAGAAGGCATCATCTTCTGTGCCTGCTGTAGCATGCTTTTACAATGCTAGTGTAGGACTTGTACTGAACTTGTACCCAAACTTCATTTTTCTTATCAAAAATTAAGTTCCCAGAAGAAAACCATAATTTAAATTCATTGATTGCAAATGTTAAAAACATTTACGCTCATTTTTCATTCTTTTTCTTCTTCTTAGTCTACCACATTTTCCACACTTGTGGGGTCGCAGGTGTGAACTGTGTCACACGTGCGTATACAAACTTTATCCCCTTATAATGTTAGGTATGCTTCCTCCTCTCTTTATTGGCTTGCTTGTAGCCTTTGTTGAATTAGTTTCATGTATGCAATTTTATAGATTTTTTAGAACTTCCTTTGGTAAATCAACGTAATATTCCTGTATAGGCCTAATTTATGATTGGTATTATGCTAAACTATTAGAAGAAATTTTTAAATGGCTTTTTCCTTCTTTCTTTGACAGGGCTCGGCGTGCCTATATCGTTGGTGGCCGTAAATCGCCTGATATTCAAAAAGGTAAGCGACTATATCTCACTGATAATAATTACACTAGCCTGCAAAATAAAACTTTTTTTGTGCAGTAAAAACGAAACTAGGAGGGTTTTATGAATTTCTTAACGCAGAATTAGAGAAAAATTTAGTTTTGGCGAATCACGTCTGGTTTGGTGGCAATTTTGCAAAATATTATTTTGTTCCTACGTAAATTTGTTGATACTTAGTATTGATTAAATGTGATGTATTAATGTAAATTTCAGCTTACAAAACGTAATCATATTTTTCATGCATTGAATACACATAAATGCCTGCTTTGTAAGCAAGTAGATAGTATGTATTATATTTTTAATGTATGGTAGGGACCCTCTTCGGAGGTAGCCCTGCCCAGGGATTGGCGCCCCTGCCTATGTGAGTCCCAGAGCACACTGACCCGGTGTGTAGCATCTGGTAAGGGTCCCAGCTCAGGGTTACGAGTGAAGCCCTCAACGGAATCTACAGCAGAGAAGATGGACTTCTGAATGGTGGAGATTGCGGAAGAGGCAGCCCAGTGCTTAGGGAATAATATAAGTACACTTGGCATCAGCAGCGTCTGTTTCCCATGTCAGGGGCAGCTGCAAGGGCGTCTGTTCCCCATGTAAGGGGCGGCCTAAATAATTGCTGGCAGTAGCTCTAAAATGCCTTTGGGAGTGGCGACCCCATTGTAATCAACGCTCCTGAATAAGATTCGGAGTGGCCAAACCTGAAGGCGTTTAGTCTTCACCCCTAGTAAATTTCTTTACTAGTTCGCATACGATGATAAACAACAACGCAGATGTCACTACCCCAGGGAGTATCCAATCTCCCGTCACCAATGGTGGCGCATTCAGGCCTTCGGATTCTGGGGAGCCTGACCTCATCGTGCGGGGAAAGTCGGAGTTCCCCAATATCACCAACCTACTGAGACCCAAAACTGTCACACACTTTGGAACCATCAATATTCAAACCCTCTGTAAGACCGGAAAACTCAAGCAATTGACGGACATCCTGCATAAACGCAAAATTGCAATAACAGCAGTCCAAGAAACCCGATTTACTGATGATGTGGCTTTTGAGTCAGAAGGTTATAGAGTAATCAAGGGGAAACCAGCATCTAAGAACACACATGGCTCCAGCATTTTTGGTACAGCTTTTTTAGTACGACGTGATATAATGGATTCTGTCATCGGATTTACATCAGCTAGTGGACGCATCTCTGTGTTATCTCTAAGATGTGGCAACAAGTGATACTCTATTGTAAATGCACATGCTCCAGTTAATGATGACAATGAGAAGAACCCTGAAAAGGTCAAAAGTTTCTGGCAGATGCTAGAAGACGAGATCGGTAAGATCCCCGGTCACCATGTCAAAATACTCGTAGGTGACTTCAACGCTCAACTGGGAAAAGAACGACAGTACCAAGATATACTGGGGCCTTACACAGCACATAAACGAACAAACACCAACAGCAAGTGCTTAATTGAACTGTGTAGATTACATCAGTTGAAGATCATGTCCACAGTTTTCCCCAGAAAGCCAAAATATCAGACCACCTGGCAATCACCGAACGCAGCTATAGGATCATTTCAAATCGATCATGTTGCAATCAGTGTAAAATGCAGGAAAGAGATCATGAATGTCAGAGTTCGTAAAGGATGGAATGTTGATTCTGACCATTTCTTCACACAAATAAAGACCAGATTACTGCCAAAACGAAATATACCTTGTACCACAGTTCCACCAAGGATTGATCCCCAATTCCTGTCGGAGAATAAAGAACGTTTTGCAACCGACATCTTGCAAAAAGATATGAAAGACTGGAACCAACTGAAGTCCACCATATGCGAAACGACCAATAACCTCGGACAACCTTGAAGGAAGAGACGACATAGATGGTGGAATACTGAATGCGATCTTGCAGTTGATGAGCGTGCCGCAGCGTGGACGAAGTGGTACTCGACTAAACGAAAGGAAGATTGGGAGAATTTCAGAATGATGCGGAAACTGTCGAGTAAGACCATCAGACGTGTGAAAAGATCTTACGATCGGTCAAGACTGGAGAAGTTAGATGAAGAATTCAAAATGTACAACACCAAAAACTTTTATCGGGCCTTCAAAGAGGAACTTTCAGGTTATAAACCACAATGTCTTCACTTTAAGAATACAGACGGGGAGTTGGTCACCTGCAACAGCCAGAACGTGGAACTTTTGGCAAACTACTTTGAGCAGCTGCTCAATTGCGAAGAGCCCACGGAAAGATTACCTGTTGAAGATCCTCCAGAGATACACCTCCCATCTAACCCACCAACAATGCAGCAAGTTGCTAATGCCATCAGACATCTTAAGAACTGCAAAGCACCCGGGGAAGATGGCATCATTGCGGAAGCTCTAAAAGCAGGTGGAAATAAGATCACAGAGGCCATACACCAGATCTTGATCGATTGCTGGGAGACTGGCAGGATCCCTGATGACTGGAAATCAGCTATCATATACCCTTTACATAAAAAAGGTGACCACAGTGATGTCAACAACTACCGAGGGATATCTCTGCTGTCAGTAGCATACAAAGTGCTGTCAAGGATTTTACTGGACAATGTAGAAAGCCAATGTGATGGAACGATTGGTGAATATCAAGGAGGATTTCGGCGGGGACGGTCTTGTACCAAGCAGATCTTCAACCTAAAAACCATTCTCTAACTAAAACAAGTAAGGAGTATGAACATCGCTGTGGTTTTCGTCGACTTTAAAAAAGCTTATGATTCCATCGACCGCCAGACACTCTTCTCCGTACTGCAAGAACGAGGTGTTGATTACAACACACGCACCCTCATCCAACAGACTCTTACGGATACAACATCTAAGGTGAAGTTCAGGGGAGAACTATCTCGGACTTTCAAGATAAAAACTGGAGTACGGCAGGGTGATGGCCTCTCACCCATTCTGTTTAATCTAGTGCTTGATAAAGTCATCAAGAACTGGGAATGTACACTGAGGAATCTAGAAATCAAACCAGTTGCCATTGGAGCCGGGACTCGAAAGATTGAGATCAGGTGCCTAGCATTCGCAGATGACATTGCAATCCTAACCAACAACTCTAAGGATACTGTCATTGCTATTGAAGCCCTGCACGAGATAGCGGTGAAGGTTGGATTACACATATCGTATGACAAAACTAAGTACTTTGGGACTCGGCATCCCGGTAACCCCCCTTTGACGACCATACGTGGAACGATTGGGAAAGTCAATCGCTTCCGCTATCTTGGTGAATGGGTCCACCCCAATGGTAGAGACGGTACATCCATCCTAGAAAGGTGTAACAAACTCAATGCAGTGTACCAACTATCCCACAACCATTATTTCGAAAAATGCTAAGATCTGTCATTACAAAACTGTTGTCAGACCACAGTTTTTGTACGCCTCAGAGACCCTCCTGATGAACAAAAAAGGCACTATGGATGATCTAGAGAAAGCCGAAAGACGTATCCTCAGGAAAATTCATGGACCGAGATTGCTCCCAGATGGAACCTACAGACTTAAATCGAACTCTGAGCTGTATCGACAGTTAGAATCAGCCAATACCAGCATGCGACGTAGGAGGCTTAAGTTCTATGGACACCTACAACGAATGGACAGCAACAGGCTTACCAAGAAGATCTTTTCTTTGGTTAAAAGCTACAAGACTGGAAGCTTGTGGCTTAATGAAGTACAGAAGGACTTGGATTCGGCTGGGATTTCAGATATTGATATAGAAGATCGTTCCAAATTTTGTGCTATGGTACAGTCTTGGACCCCACCACCTAGAGTTCCTAGAAGTCGGAAGCCCCTTTCACAGGAGAGAAAGGAGAAATTATCAGCAGGGCTCAAGAGATATTGGGAACAAAGAAGAGCATCGAGGAAGAACTAGTCACCAGCGCTCCTTAGTGGGCTTAAATCAATAATAATAATAATTTTTAATGTATATTGAAATTCGTGAAACTGAAGCATAAAGCGCCTATTTAGTTTTGACTGTACAGTTGCTTTTAAATTAATATAACCGTACCTTCAATAAAAATTACATTGTTAAACATACATAGTTTTGTTACTTACATTATGTGCAGGTTAGATTCACACCTCCATCTCTTCCCGTTTTCCGTGGAATTTCCGGGTTTTTGAAGTTCTTGAATGATCTCTAGAAGGATCGTCTCGTGCAATCGACCATCATATTCACATCCCAACGTCTCTGATAGCGTCATTCTGCATCTTTGAGATCCTGGTGAAACTTTTCACCTTGTTCTTCACTGACAGCTCCTAAATTTAGAGGGAAATAATCCAGATGCGAAGCTAAGAAATGAAGCTTAAGGCTCAAATTACAACCGAGTTCCTTAAACTTTACCAACATTTTCCTTACAATTTTTTGTATTGAGGGTCCTTAATGTTGCCAAGGAATTTAGTCATTATATCTTCGAATGCGTTCCATGCCTCTTTCTCAATTTTGGTCATCGTGTCTGTGAAAATTTTATCCTTCATCTGTTTACGAATCTGTGGTTCATCAAATACGCCTTTTTTGATTTTTGCATCTAATAATGAGGGAAATTTAGTGGATAAATATTGAAAGCATAGGCTACTTTTATCTAATGCCTCGACATACAGTTTCATCAATCCAAATTTGATGTGCAAGTGTGGAAGTAGAATTTTTTCACGGTCAATAAAACTTACATTCAAGACATTTTTGGATTCTGGTTGTAGTTGTTTCCTTTCTGTCCAATTCACTGTATCCCAATGTTTATCCCGTGCCCTGCTATCCCATTCACATAGGAAACAGGGGAAATTTTATATAGCCTTTTTGTTGTCCCAGCAACAATCCAATGATCTTCAAATCACCACAAATTTTCCACCCATGCTCAAGATATTTAAATTTTTCAACCACCAACGTTAAGGTCTCGTATGTTTCAGATATTTTTGTGGAGTGTACAAGTGGACGGATGCCAGAACATTTGTATTATGAAGCAAAACGGCCTTTAAACTTATTTTGGAAGAGTCAATAAAAACACGCCAGTTACTAGGATCATACTCTTTCTCTCTCAATCGACGTAGAAGATTTGAAATATCCGTACAAAATACAAGTTCATCTTCTTGAGTATAATACTTTTGGACTGTTATCTTTGATAGGAAACTGCTTTATCAGTCCATCATAAACACTGCATAAGGGCTGGGGCTTTTAACACGTATGATTGTTCAAGTGGTCTAAGATGAAAGACAAACGCTTTACTGTCTTGTCTTTAATCCTACATACTTCGCGGTCTTTTGCGTATCTGGGGGAGTTTGATATGAATTTACCAGGAAATCCCCAACTACAAAATGAAAATTTAGACAGCAATAAACCTATAATAAGATGCAAACAATAACAAATCAAATCACATAATTGTATTCTAAAAAAAGTTGCGCGAGAACATCTCTCAACATTACATCTTAGGAATTCATGCAGATACTAAAACACCAAATTGTGTCAAAACTAGACGTGATAGGAAAAAAATAGCATCATTTTCGGAATCAGGGCAGCGATTTTCATAAGAATTACATATTTTCTATTTTACCGCAAAAATCATGTTGGCTAGTGTTATTTAAAGAAGGTTAGAGATAATCTGAACATCATCTCTGCATAAGATGAACCTGCACAAGAATTACTTGTAGGCCTACTTCTGCTCTTGAGTATCTGTCTAGTAATTACTATGAGGAAGTTGAAGTTGAGTGATTTGGTACTAAGTTGTGATGACAGGCTGCTATTGACGCAAGTGTAATATACCGATATAACTTGAAAACAATATTCTTCAACCCATGGGAAAATAATGAAAGTATTGAGCTCAAATTATTGTTATTATTATTATTATTATTATTATTATTATTATTATTATTATTATTATTATTATTATTATTTATTCATGGGTGAAGATCGGAGCCCTTTGCCATTAAGACTGGCGTGCAACAGGGTGACAGATTGTCACCACTGCTTTTTAACCTTGTTCTAGACAAATTCATTCGAGAATGGGAGAAGGAATTGAAAGTTCAGAAGCACTGGAAACCCATTCAACTTGGCCTAAAGAATGATGACATAAAGGTCAGTTGTTCAGCTTTCGCAGACGACATAGCGATACTAACAGTCAGTGATATTTCAGCGACCAAACAGATTGAAGTCCTCAAGGAATGCACTGAGAAAACTGGACTACAAATCTCATTCGAGAAGACCAAGTTTATGTGCACTAAATTCGACATTCAGGAATTACAAACAAAATATGGGCAGATCAAATGAGTTCCATACTTTAAATGTCTTGGTGAGAATTTAGAACCAGCAGAGTTGGAAAAGGAAGTACAGAAAGAGTGATTACAAAAACTCAAAAGAGCATATTGGAGAAACCATGACATCTACCACAAGAAATGAATGTCCATACATACAAAAATCAAACATTATAATAGGGTGATTAAACCTGAAGTGCTGTATGCAAGTGAAATCTTGGTACTTAATAATAAAGGTGATCTGGCAAACATCTTGAAGGTGGAAAGTAAGATTTTGAGGAAAATTCTGGGCCCAGAGAAAAAAGAAGAAGGGTATAGACTCAAATCACACAAAGCAACGGAAAGACTGTCCAACATTGTCGCAGACGTCAAGAAACAAAGACTGAAATTCTATGGATGCGTTCACAGACTATTGTCTTCAAGGCTAACCCCCAAGATTTTAACATATACTGAAAAACTGAAGAATGCACCATGGATACAAGATGTTAAAAATGATCTGGAAAAGGCCCAGATAGAACCATCAGAAATACTGGATAGAAACATTTACCGTCACAAGATAAATAGTTGGGTAGTAAAGCCAGAGAATGAAATCCCTAAAAGATTGGGGACTATGTGGTCAGAAGAAAGGAAACAGGCACACAGTGAAAGAATGAAAGCAATATGGTCAGTTAGAAAGGCAAATCATAAATGTAAAGCATGATCCAACAGGGTCCATACGCAAATAATAATATTATTATTATCATTATGACTTGTGATGTACATCCACTTATTAGTATCACTGTTAGTTTACGATCGCATTATTTGTGAGGTTATTGTTGTACACAAGGAACTGGGTATACAGTAACACAACATAAAGTTTATTGCTTCAATAGTTTTATACAGTATTTACAAGAAATATAACTAAACTTTTCTTGAAGCTTGATTAATGGCACGCAGTTAATGCTGATATTGAAAGGTAGACTGAAGGTCTGTGGCGTATATACATTTATACAGAGTGAGAGTCCTATATACACATTCAATCCTATCTTGATGAGATAGTCTGCTCCAATGAGAATGTCCTTGGATAGTCGAAAACTATCTGCTGAATAATAATAAGTGTAACTCGTAGCGAGAGTTTGCATTAACAGGAAGCTAGTATTAGGCTTAGACTTGCAATGAAGTTGCATTAATATTCTTAATTAACAGAATGCTAAGATTGACGTCGGAGCACTGGGAGGACTTGAGGGAGTAGCAGAATGCTTGACTCGGGGCTCGACGTGGCTACGGGGATCAGGGAAAGTGAGGCAATGTCCAGAGGTGAGACCTCATAGCCAGAAATCAGTCCACCTGTTCAAACACATTTTAAAGAGGATGCCTCCATGTCTGACTTGCGGTGTGGTCTGGTCGTTGGACACTGGGGTAGTCCTGGAGATGCGAGGAATGTTGCTCCTTATATAGCGCTGGCTGACGTCACAGACGAGCATGCCAGGCGCAGTGCAGTCACCTCGTAGGCTCTGGAAACATCGGTGAAGCGGCGGGCTGCGGAGCTTGTAGGCGCAGAGCTTCAGGTGCGGAGGACACACACAACAGTTATGTCGTCATGAAACATTTGCTGTATATAGATATTTGTGAGTTTAGAACCTGTAATTAATATTATATAATTTATTATTACCTGTATATATAATTTGTAATCCACTACAGAATTGTGAAACACACTGTAACATCCAGAATGGCACTCGGTAGACGAGAACTCTTTAGAATATTCTGTAAATTATATCTGGGCCTTAAGCAATCTAGAATTTATGAGAAATGTATCTTTCTAGAAGCCTGTCCAGGCACGTAAAGAGGTGGTCTTGATGGTAGAGACGGGTTATTGTTTAGTAGGAGTCATGGTTTAACAGGACTTGTTCTGATCAGATGTGCGTCGTGCTAATAAGTGTTTGAAGTATGTGAATTGGTTTAATAAAGTTGGCAGTTGACATGCAGTGGTTGCAGTTTCTATGTAAGATACTTCGTGATAGGCAGTTGTTAGCAATGGTGGCTTGTTGAATTTACAGAGTGAAGTGTTTTGTTGTGATGGCAGTGATTTAGGTTATGTGCATTTAATGTGTAAATAATTGTAACTAAATCCATGTACACAAGTTGACAGCATTTTGTGTACGTCATTATGAATACCACACTATAAGCCAACAAAAATATTTCTGTAAGATATTCAATGATACTAGAAAATGCTTGAACAAATACATGAATGAACATACCATGATTTCCAGTCTTAGGAAAATTTGCCACAAACTGGAAACATACAAAGTGTACAGATGAAGTTATAATATCCTTAGTTCCATTATGAAGGAGTGAAGAAGAATCATCACAGTATTCTTTTAACACATTGCTGATGGCCTTACTTGATTGTGCTACCCTCCAGAAATTACAGGGTTTTAAATTGTTTTTGAATTTATTTCAAGCTGTGATTGTAAAGACTTCAGGAATATTTAAAATGATGACTCTTTCCTGTATACAAAAATGAATTTTCAATTGTCCTAATAGTACAGCTTTATTTCATATAAAAATTGGAAACGGCGTATGGCTTTTAGTGCCAGGGGTGTTCGAGAACAAGTTCGGCTCGCCACATGCAGGTCTTGTGATATGACGCCCGTAGGCGACCTGCGCGTCGTGACGAGGATGAAATGATGAAGACGGCACATACACCTAGACCCCATGTCAGAGGAATTAACCAATTATGGTTAAAATTCCCAACCCTGCTGGGAATCGAACCCGGCACCCCTGTGACCAAAGACCAGCAAGCTAACCATTTAGCCATGGAGCCGGACTTTATTTCATATAAATTTATGAAGATGAAGATTATAAGTTCTCAATTTTGACTTGAGTATTACGTCAATATGGATGTTAAAAATGAAGTACATTATATGCGATAAAATGGTCAGTTGGCACTGGTATCCTTGTTTATAACCAGTAATTAGATTTTCTGCCTTTCGTTGTTTGATGATGGGCTTTCAGTGATTTGCTGCAGGTTGTCATCTATACCCAGGGAACAATTCAAATATTTAGGGATCAGTATAAAACCATTTGACAGAACCCACTTGGACACCTATTTGAAATTAGCTCATTATCTAAGTTTACTTGCCAGAAGCATCAGAATGATCATGTTCATTTGTCATCCTCATCCTCAGTTTCAGAGCCTGAATCTTCCATAAGAACATCCAGTATGGATGACACAAACCACCCTGCTTCTTGAACACACTTTCTTCCCGTCCACATGCATGTACTTTGCCACTTACTTCACAGCTGAGAATGAACAGTAATGCAGCAATAGATTATGCAGGGATGCTTTTGTGTTATCAGGGCCTTAAGACAAGAGCTCTTGACTTATGCTCATTAGTAGTACATTTTACGCTTATTAGAAGCATGCAACAGTAGTCGGATGAAGTTACATCTCGCTGAAATGGTGGCTTCTATTTTCAGCCACAGTGAAAAGGCACCCGTGGATTCTCCGAGATCTGCCGGCAGCATTGAAATAATGCACACGTAGTTCCTACGGGCAGCGTCTCTAATGTGTTTTAATACTTACTCTTATATTTCGTATTATCGTTCCTATTGGTATGAGGTATATACAAAAAGAAAGGATTGTTGTGCATACATACATTCATTAGAATCTAAGAATGAAGGATTCAGTAACAAAATTGTTTTTTCCCAGTGTAAAAGACAAAATTTCCCAACATATTTACAGTACTTAATGCTAAATTTCATCGCAATGGTGACATGTCATGGAAAATTAAGAGCTTATTTTAATCGTTTTAAAATTTTAGATAGTCCCATATGTCCATGTAATGCCGGTGGTCAAACTGTTGACCATTTATTATTTCATTATGAATTACTTGAGAGAGAAAGAAGCATTTTAATTAAAGATATTTTAGGTACAGAGTCATTGCCAGTGAGCAAAAGTAGATCAGTAAAAAAATATTTTAAACAGTTCTTACTTTTCACAAACTCAATTGTATTTGAACAACTGTGAAAAAAGAGTATAGTTTTGTTTACATTATTCTTTTGTTTCTGTACATCATAACATGTAACATTAAGTTACATTTGTAATATGATTACTCAAGCATATAGTGTTACTGTGATGTAATAGGGCATGCTGGAAATAAATGGTGTATGTATGTTTAGTCCTCAGCCCAAAGGCTGGTAGGATCCTCAACAGCTCCGCCATCAGCTGTCATAGATGGCCTAGGCATCACTGATGAGACGTACTAGGGAAATGAGGAGTGAGGTAGTTTCCCGTTGCTTTCCTCACCGATCCAGAAGTTGCTATTACATATCAGTCTGCCAAGCCCACTGAAATGCATGCACCAACTGACCCTATGAGCAATATCTTCACACCATCCATACCAGGGACTGGCTGCAAGAGGAATGGCATTACTAACATCACTCGTACCTCAGTCACTTTCATTTTGTCAAAGCCAAGAATAAAGCTGAGACAGATCAATGAAAGTAACAAAATTGCTCTAGCCTATACCAGAAGACATAGTGCACTGTAAACACTAGGTCCCGCCAGCAAAGGCAGGAATAAATGGTAAAAAAATAAATAAATAAATAAATAAATAAATAAATTCATACATACAAACAAGGCACCTCCAAAATGTAAGTTACATGATTATGGCAGTGGTCAGTGAATTTCCTTGAGTTATGAAGTACTATGCAAAGGGACACAGATACACCACACTATTCTTTGACATAGCCATCCAGTTTCTGCGGACACCTGGTAGAATGTTCTACCAATGGTTCATTTCCCTGATGATAGAAATCTTCTCCTAGGTCAGGAAACCATTGAAGAAATGCTGTTTGAACCTTGTTGGCAAATCTTGTTCCACATGGATATTTTTCAGCTTGCCAAACACATGGAAATTGCATGGTGCAAGATCCAGATTATGTGCCAAATGCTGCCACACCACCTATCAAAACCATTAAAGCAAAGCTTGGGCTGTACCTGCACTGTGTGTGGTGTTGCATTGTCATGAATGGAAACTGTGCCTTTGCTTAACTTTGCTACTTGTTGTTTTTGGCCTACAACCTCAGTGTTGGGCACTAAAATTCTGCATTAATGGTTGCGCTCTGTTATGTAAGCTGATGTTTTTACAACTTTGAATTGTAAATAAACTTATAGGTATTGACTAGGTGGAACCAATATACTAGTTTTTCACTTATATAACGTAAGCTCTGTGTGAACAACTCGTTCAGTCAAAAAAAAAAAAAAACTGTGCCCATGACCTTTGCTACTGATGGTGTAACCTTGAATTTTTCCTTGCACTGGCAAGGATGTGTGTCTCCATTCCATATCGGAAGTGAAATGATGCACCCGTGTGTCATTCCCTATAATGATGTGGTTAAGAAATCACATTCAACAGAGTAACACTGAAAGAAGTCGAGAGAAGCTACAAACCTTACTGCTTTGTAATACAGTGTCAATGATCATGGAACCCTAGATGAGCACAATCTTTGATAATCCAGCTGTTGTGGGATGATGGCATAATCACTGCCTGTTGAGATGTCTGTCTGTTTTGCAAAATCTGTGATTCATACTTTTCTATTGCTGTGAACCTTTGTGTCAATTTGCAGGACATTGTCTTCTATGGTTGGTGTTGATGGCCTTCCTACACAATCAGCATTACTGATGTATGTGTGCCTTTGTTTGAATTGTTGGCATCAGGATTTGACATTGCATTTGGTCCTTACACTGCCACAATTTCATGCAGAATCTCAGTGCAATTGTGATGTTTTGCCCATAAAAGGTGTACCATTCTGTTTACTTCAACTGTGGAGTGCAGTTCCAATTTACGTGCCATTTCACTTGTTTACTATGATGCACCTCTTACCAGTACTACAGCACTAGTGTTCCTGCAGGCAGATGTGGACATGTGTAACTTATATTTTTAATGCCCCTCATACATACACCCTTCTTCTTTATGTTACACCTTTCAGCATTTGGTTTGAAAGCTTTTGGAAATTAAGTAATCCTCTGTTTTCAGCTAGCTCTGTGGCCCTGTTTAGTTCCACACCTCTTACATTTAGATAGTGAAAAACTGAATCTAACCATCGTCACCTTGGTCTTCCTCTGCTTCTTTTACTTTCCATGATCAATTCTAATTTCCAAGGTAACATATCCTCCTCTGTTCATCTCAGATGTCCCCACCACAACATTGGTTTTTATGCACCGATTCATCCATAGCACCTTGTCATTGTTCTCACTAGGTTGTAACGAGAATCATTCTTGTTACTGGCACCTTTATATCTGTTACTTCTAACTTATTAATAAGATATGCTGAATCCATGTAGCTTTCATTCCTGTACAGCAAAGTTGGGCTGAAACAAGATCAGTTTGAAAATAATTTTTTCAAAGAGTTCACCTCATTAGCTTTGCTATATCTTGTTTCAATTTCACATAACTTACTGTAATGCAATACCATTCCTGGAGAATGCACATCCTAAGTACCATACTTGAAATGATCTACCCATGCCAGTTTTGTATTTCCTATCTGATATTTAATCCCCTTAACTTTGTTCCCAACTGACCAGTTTCTTCTTCTTCTTCTTCTCCTTAATGTGCCATCTTCTAGTAAAAGTTGCTGGTCAACATGGCGATCTTGAATTTGGATGCAGCGACACGGAACAGAGACATCGTGTCCAACCCATACCAGTCTGCGAGGTTCTTCATCCATAGAGTTTGTCGTCTACCAGGACTCCTACGTTCTTCTGTTCTTCCTTGTATAACAACCTGCAGGATGCTGATTTTCATACCATACGCTACACTACTTCTCTTTTACTATTCCCTTTTACCTCTTAGCATCAGGCCTTGCAGTTTAAAAAAATGCTAATTTACGTATCATAGGCTACACTACTTCTTCATTACCGCTTGCTTCTACCTCTTGGTGTTGGGCCTTCCAACCATCTTCTGTACTCTGTTCTGTCCTGTTCCAGTTGCCTTACTTCGTTTGGGTATTTACCTCAGTACTTCACAATTATGTCTTTGCTGGCAAGTTGTAGTGTTTACAGTGCACTATGTCTTCTGGTATGGGCTAGAATAAATTTGTTACTTTCATACCTGTCTCAGTCTCATCCTTGGCTTTGGCGATATGAAAGGGACCGAGGTATGAGCGATATTAGTAATACCATTCCTTTTGCAGCTGGTCCCTGTTATGAATGGTGTGAAAATGTCACTCATAGGGTTGGTTGGTGTGTGCATTTCAGTGGGCTTGGCAGACTGATATGTAATAGCAACTTCTGGCTCAGTGAGGAAAGCAATGGGAAACTACCACACTCCTCATTTTCCTAGTATGCCTCTTCAGTTATGCCTAGGCTATCTATGATAGCTGTTGGTACAACTCTGGAGGATCAAAACCAGCCTTTAGGCTGAATACCCAACACACAACACACTTCACAATTTCACCAACCATCTGATACCAATTCATCTGTGGATACCCCTTTCTTCTAGTTCCTTCACATCTAGCCTCAAATACTTGCTTAAATTTCCTCTCATCATCCATACAGACCAGGTGACCAAATCATCTGAGTGATTTCTTGTCAATATTATCCACTATAGATGTCACCTCAAGCTTTTCAGTTACAGCTTTGTTCTTTACTCTATCCCCCCTTGTTAATAATGAGGTAGGTATTTCATTTCTGAGCTTGTTACTCTGCTGTCATTCTTCTTTCCTCTAGTCGGCTGCAAGACAGAACTGGAATAAGTATGCCACGCCGGAACACTTTACTTGGACAAAGAAATCTAAGTTGTCTAGGGCCACGGGTATACAATACAATACCCTGAAGAAAAGGCTATTCACATGGCTCATTACAAAGTAGATCAACTTATAAATTTCCATTATAATATTTAAATCAACTAGCACACTATTCCTCTCTACTAAGAAACTAACCTTCTCCTTAACCCATGTCCCTCCTTTCCAGCTTCCTGTTCATTACACCAAATGCAGAAAAACAATTCATAAAATTACTGTAGTCAAATATCACCAAAATGATAATGGAATAAATGATATTCACTAGATGCCATGATGTACATAATCTAGCTATTGTATTTTTGAAGCCCACACATAAGTTTATCTTATGTGGGATTTACACCGTCTCTTTTACTACCTCAGTATGTATATGTAAGATAAAAAAAATTATATAAAATCCAAGTCTCCAAGCCGTGCAGTAAAGTGGGGAGAAACACAGTCTTATAGATCTGAAGCTTGGTCTTCTGTGACACTTCTTTCTTGCTGACTAAACTCTGATTTAGTTGGTATTAGATGATATTGGCTTTCTGAACTCTCTTATTGATTTCATGTTTGATCTTAGTACCTTCAGAAATTACTGTGCCCAGATAGTTGTAAGAACTGACTTGCTCCAGTATTTGGCAAGGTTTGATAATTCAATGGATATGACAGTACCAAGGAAGTTACGACCACATAGTTTTCATGTTAGTAGCTTCATTTTACAAAATTAACAATTGGTGCTCTCATATGACAAGTATCTCAGTAATGCTCGAAACTACACAGAATCTTAGAGAAATGAATCAGTAGACCAAAGTTGTACTGTTGACCACCTACATCGATGGGTGTTCTGGCCAAGCAAAGCCATCTCCATACTGGCGATGAAGGCTTTTGGAGTGGTAACCGTATGCTCGGCTGCCTTTGCCCCCATGCTACTCATTTTTGATGTTGGCTGAGTGGACCTCAGGGCCATTTAGGGATTGCATTTGTAAATATTTTGAGCTTGCATTTGGGAGATGGTGGATTCGAACCCCACCATCAGCAGCACTATAGGAGGTTTTCCGTCACTCTAGGTAAATGCTGGGATTGTACATTAAATAATGGCCACCTCCTTCCCTGTCCTATTCCTTTACCTTCCATGCATTATCGAAAAGCCTCCTATATACAGCATTAGTACAACCTTCAATAACTAGCAGAAATAACATTTGTACATTTTTCAACTTCTGAAGGAGATTGAAACTCATTAACTTCCAGGTGGCTGAGCACATCTTTACCATGTTGGCTTGGCAGTCCTGGAGAGGTTAGTTATTGCAGTTCCTAAGAAATTGAGAGGAATAAAAAGCACAACTGCAGTGTGGTGGTCCTCTTTTCTGTCTCCACATAGAGATGCTGTAGTTGTAGGGGAGGTACAGTATCCACAGTCATACTGCCAGGAACATTTACTTACAACTATGTCAAGCAATCCTGATGTTCTGGAAATCAGAGAGTATAGCTAATGGACCTCTCAACAAGCTGTGAGCAGAGTCAGTCATGATTTTCTTGGGAGGATGGAGAAAAGTCTTCATAGAACATATAGTTTTTTACAGTTTATCTCCCTTCACAAGGCATGAACCCAAAAGACTGCCATGGCCAATAAATAGAGTAACTGCAATATGACAGTCTGCTTTCCAGTCTTCACAGAGGGAATCTGTTGTTTTATACTGTATACAATAGATCATTGAAGATCATATATTCATATCTCCTAAAGTGTGTAGACCCCTTTTCCTCAGTGTGTGCCTACAGAGAGATTTCACTGAGATATACTTTCTAACTGAGTATGTAAATCTGTATAATCTAAAATGAAACTTCAGTTTCCTAGGAACTCTCATATGTATGTTAAGTGATATACAGAAAAATAGGAACATTGAAAGGAAGGCCTAAGCACAATGACAGCTTGGTGTGGGAAGGAGGAGAAATACAAGGAAAACACAAAAGGATAATGACAGTCATCTCATTTTCATACAGCCAGGTAGCAGAAATGAGCTTGTCAGGGGCTGAGAAGAAATGGATGTAGAAGAACAGGAGAAATTGATATGGAGAGAGCCCATATATTTGAATGTGGAGATTGTCATAATCTATTTGTTTTCTTTCTATTTCTCCCTCTTTCCAATCTGACTCTCATTGTGTTTATCCTATTATGTATTTCTTTCAATGTTCCTATCTTTATATAAATATAACTTGATGTACACTTGTTTGTTCCTTTCCAATACCAGTACTTCAGTTTTATGTTAGTTAATGACAGTGTTGTAGGTCGTAAATACACATCATCTGTAACAACTTATTCAGCTTTCAGTATTCACAATCAAAATGTTAACACCAATACACGGAATAATAAACCCTAATCATTTTTTATACAAAGGAGTAAACATTGCAAACCTTAACATCTACAAAATTTTCAACATAGGCTACATACAATTTTCTCAAAATTGGAAATTATCAAGACATCGAGAGTAAATGAACAACAATGTATGCTAAGTGGATTCTTTCTCTTGTGTACCATGAATAGGAGGAACCACTTTTTTCCTGCTCTTGTCTTTAATTCTTCAGGGGATTTGGACACATCATCATCCTCGTCCTTGAACTGGGTTTTTGTTTGGTAACTTTCGGCACTAGACTAGACCTCCAAGGGGTACACTGTCTGTGTAGGACATACAACAGTTCCACTGCTAGTCTTTAGTTGAACAATGAACTCTTCCATCTCGCCCTGGGATGAGATGCTCAATTCTTGCCAAAGGCCAGGCCATTCTCTTTTGATTGTCTGATCCTATTATTACCACCTCACCAAGTATAGGCTTTCTAGTTTCACGCTGCTTTGTCCAAGTTAACTGACCCAGATATTCTGAACAGAAACATCTTCTTAGCTCTACTCTCAGTCTTTGCAGATACCAAATGTTCCGAGTGATGCTTGCAGACTCAATACAGTCCAGGTCAGGCACTCCCATCTCTCGTACTTCTTGTAATAGGATGGATGGAATCATTGGAACAGGATCTTTATTATCTCCTGCTGTATAAGTCAATGGTCTTGCATTGATCACTGCTTCACAGTCGATAAGTATAAAGTTCATCCCTAGACAAAGCAGCCTTCCCCAGCGTCTTCCATAAAATTTGCTTCACCAGGCTCACCAATCGTTCCCAGAAACCTCTCCACCATGATGCTCTAGGCAGATTGAACCTCCAAATTATGCATTCCCTGGTGCTGTATATAACAATTTGATCCGAATTTAAACTTTTCCAGAGCATTGCATGTTCCTCAAATATTTGTGCCATTATCACAGATCACTTTAGGTCAACCACGCTGCGCGATAAAAACGCCTCAGTGTTCTTATAAATGCTTCGATTGACATAGACGGAACTAGTTCCAGATAGACAGCCCGGTAGCAAGCACAAGTGAATACAGCAATCCGTGTCTTTGTCAAATCACGAAGATACAAAGGTCCTACAAAATCTAATCCGATGACTTTGAATACGGCTACATCGTTAACTCAAAGTTCAGGCAAAGGAGAGGACTGAATGTCTTAAATTTTTTGTTTAAGAATATCAGCAAATAACATTTCTTGATGGTTCCTCTCACAAACTGGCGTCCCGTAAGGATCCAGAATCTCTTGCGTAACAAACGTAGAAGAGTTGCTGGACTGGAACGATTGTTTTTTTCAATGCACTTCTTCCGCATACCTCTTGACCACCGGATATTCGGAAGGCAGCAAGGTTGGTAGTTTGGAGGGACCCTTGTCCACACGTTCGACTACCTGTGTCTTGAGTCTAATTATGCCCTTTTGATCTTAGAACTTGAAAATTCTAAAGTCTCTGACTGTCTGGGAATTCGGAGGACTCTGCGTGAATGAACAGAACAATTTTATCTTCAGCTGCAGCTACTTCACTTGTCGATAACAGACCTCTTTTTATTTTATTGCGTCAACAGTTGTTGGGAAAACTGAAGATCCATCCCATCATCCACACAGTTTGTTCATATTTCCTGAATCGGTGATTCAGCCATGTCATATTTTGAATGACTGTAATAAGTTTATATTAATTTGGTAATTCCTAGCTTATATGAGATTCAGGCCAGTTTTTTTCTCCTTCAGTATGCCACCCAGCCCTTTCCACCATTTGGATTCAATCACTTGTGCGACAGTACATACTCTTGAGGGTAGTTCTGTGGGGTTCAAATCGCCTGGTATGTATCTCCGTCTTCGTGCATCAGTGGGTTCCCTTATCATCTTCACTCGATTCCTAACAAATACAGTTTTGTCTTTGTTGCCAAGAATCCAGGCTAGTACAGTGCTTGAGTCAGTCCAACAATAAACAGGGACTACTTTCCAACCTAGGCTTTCTTGAATTGATTTCAGCAGACGAGCTCCAATAAGAATTGCCAATAATTCCACTTGAGGAATGGTCAGGCATTTAAGCGGGGTTACTTTTGCTTTAGCTACCGCTAACTGATTATGTACACTTCCTAGTAACCACTCCTGATAAAGACAACAGCTGCATATGCGTTCTGACTTCCATCACAGAATATGTGCAGTGAGATATTCTCCTCGCTGCTGAGGTGGTGTATTGACCGTTCCCATCCACCAGATATAAATATGCCAGGCCAAAGTTGGTGAGCTCCGCAGTTCGTTTGGTCAAAAATGGGCGTAAATTAAATACCAGAGGTATATATGAATGGGAAACAGTTGCATTTGTTGTGAATAAGAGGCAAATTAGGGGTAAAATAGATTTATTCACTTAAGCACATGATTAAATATTCATACTATCCAAAATCAAATGATAACATAAGATATAAACATGACGCAAACTGTCATACAAATAACACTAAGTGCCATGCACATAAGAAATAATTACAAGTTAACATAAACAATATTCGTCGGTCCAGATGCCAATCAAATAAAAGAAACAAATTATAAAAGCATAATTAAATCTTGGCCGAATCTATATCGTTAATTAGAACAACGCCGCCAAATGAATATGCCGATATCCCGAAGAGGGATTGCGATAACGACCGCCCACAAGCTATGCTTCAACAAAAGAAAGTCACGCTAGTTTCAATCTGTATATACACCTATTTACATACACAAATTAATTAATCACAAGAAAGTAAAATCCAGGGTTCCTAATCTTATATACTATACAGCTTTTACTGACAGATCCAGTCTGTCACAAATGATCAGCATGAAGCTGAATACCCACAAGAAAATTAGCTCCGGGCTAAATTAAGATGCAAATAATTACATATTGTTGACACTGCACAAGGACAATAAACATGACAATATATACATGGCACATAAAAGAACAATCAATCATCCAGGAAAACAAAGGCAAAATCATAAGGTAAATGAAATATATACACACAGGCAAAGCACTTCTTCATAATCAGGGCACGAGATGCACTACCCAGTCTAGGCCGGGCTGAATGGTCGCCTTTCTGGGGTAATTGGTGACTTTCACTGGACTACCGCACACCTGTAACATCAAGAATGCTATCTTACAGAGGGCTGACAAGCGAGCAAGGCAGGCCAGACACAGGCGGGGGTGTGAGTGTTTACCTACATTCACGGCGGTCCAAAGCCGGCTGGGCTCACACAGCAAGGGAAGGTTTCTCTCTGTTAATAACTGCTGCTTCACTGCGAAAAAACTAATTATCTCTCCTGTTCATAAAATATTCTGTAACAACAGAAACATCTCGTCTTCATATCTCTACGTATTGGCCGCACAGATCTCTCTCAAAGAAGAAGTCACACATGGCCTTCCATCCTAGCAGCTTGGGAGTTCGATTCCTGACTCTTATCTTGGAATCTCTAGGCGTATTCAAGCCCATCCTTCTTCTAAGCAGCTCTCGCTTATAATTTCCCTTCCTTGCCACCTTCTCAGGCATTTAATTCCACAATTAACACCCTCATTATATATCATGCGATAACTGCCTTTCTTAACACTCGCATTATGTTCCTCCCCGATCTCCTGTCACCCCTCCTCATTAAAAGATCCTAACTTCACGACGACGTATTGGCGCTCCTCTGGCGGAGAATATATACGTGAAAATGCACATTTACATATAAATAAAATATGCCTACACTGTTCTTTGATAATAATTGTCCCACAATAATAAAACAGCCTTGCCTCGTTAATGAAGAAACTACCTTCCTGCTTTACACTTAAAACGAGCATGTTGGAATACTCTGAAAATAAAAACACATACACACACATACCTAGCTACACCTATTCACAACCCTCTACCCATAATTAAAGTAATGTATTAAACAAAGAAGTAAATAAGGGCACTAGCATGCATTTGCCCTGGATCTCCAACTACATAATTGAAAATATCATAGCTCAGCTCTAATGAGCTGACATTTAATGTTAACTTAAACTCAAAACTGGACCAAACTAAACCGACTCCTTTTGCCTCAGACATGCTTATAATAATGACATATTCACTTAGCTTTGTTGATCTCAGTTCTCACACCATCTGCATAACTGCAGCTTCAGTTGACTTACTCAGCCATGATACAACATTGGATGGCGTTATAACATAGATTAACAACACATGTAGATTCCATTGTAGTCCTTGCAGAAGAACACTCCTAAAATGGATAAAAATATGATAATTCTACACTTGCTCACTTGTATACGCGCACACTACCTAAGCCGATATTGCTTAGCACAAATAAAGAGATATGAAATAAATCTTTGTTCAGGATAAATGTGCAATGGAATATGTCCCGGATCAGTTCATATACAAGAGCAATTATCGAGATGCTTGGACACGATTCCACCGTGATCGCGATACCGATACCGACCCGATAAATATTGGCATATAGCACAGTTAATTCAGTTCACGTGATTTATACCGGTATCCATGGCTACTGTCCTTTTGTCTGCCAAGTTCTCACATACGCGGTACCTACTGCACTCGGCATAATATCGAAGCGTCACACATGTAGAGGAAACTACCACACATACGGAATTATGACTCCCGTATTTTTCAGATGTAATTCACACCAGGACGTTGCATTTTAATACAGTTTGAATAACATTTCACTGTTCGTAACATTACTATCACAGTTATATAGAAATAGTGTCACTGTAGTACTTAGATAACAGACAAAGAATATGGCAATCATGACTGACATGGAGACTGCCTTCTGAACAACGAATAACTGACGACTGACCACGCTTCCCCTAGCCACTGCTAGTTTTATAGATACATCAGTGTCATTCAAAAGCGGGGGTTCCCCAGTCGACTATGGCTCGAGGTCTCAACTGCTTTCTCAAAACAAAGCACACGACCGTTGGAACATACACACATTTAATATTTAGGTTGAAGTTGGCCGAAATGTGAACAGATATGGATCTCTAATTTCAACTGCTACTCATTATATATATCAAAACCGTGGAACACAGGTTATATATCAGACTTCTCCCACATTAAACTAGTAAGTCAGCACTGCGATGGGTGAAATTGGCAATCTGGAGAAATTGCCTTGGGACTCACCATGACCGTAGGCCACGCTCTCACAACTTGCGATTGGCTTACTTCAAACTTGCCGCACGTTAGGCGATGCCGTGACACTACCCGCAGGCTTGTTCAAACTTTTAAATAACAGGCCGATTCAAACCTAGCTACCGGCTGTCCTCCATCAGCGCGCAGTCCAGAATAAAGCCATTGGCTAACTGCCTCGCAAATGAAGTCTTTCAAATGTAACGATACCACAGGGTTGCGCAATATCCAAATAAATGTACCTGGGACAATATGATATGTCTCAGTATCATCCTGATTTCTCCTATGTGAGGCAATTCCTTTAACCACTTCTCAAACTGCCATCGCGTATCTTTGTCAATAGGCTCATCCCATCCCAACTTTCTGGTCCATAACTCTTTAATTAACAATTTCAATCTAATCGTTACTGGAATGGTTAGTCCAATTGGATCGAAAATGCGGTAAATTATTGAAAGAAAAGTCCTCTTCATCATATTTTCAATTTCACATGATTTCCTCCACCAATCCATATTGATCTTCAAAGTGTCATTTTGGCAATTCCACCAAATGCCAAGCAGCGTAGACTCCTGAGGAGAGCTGTCTCTGGTTGACTAACCACTCTTGAAGGTCAAATCTGTCTTTGAAAGGTAAACAAATTCCTCTACTTCTTCTGCTCGGTTGAGGCTTGTCACTAGATTGTCAATGTTACGGAGTTATCCGTGGTAGTTAGAGGTGAAAGAAGGTGCTGGGATGAATAGGTCTCAACTTACGAAATTAAAATTAATTTAAAATTTAACAAGGTTATATTTTCTTTTCGAGATCAAGAAATAACAAGTATAACAGGAACACAGTGGTATATCAACAAGTTAAGAATGTACAATTACAGTTTATTAATGGATTTTGGGCTTCGAGCCCCCGATTCACAATTCCTGAGCAATGAGCTCAACTTTACTTATGAACAAGGTTCGACAAAGGGGCAGAAAACCCCAATCATGCCAAGGAGCACTAGCTCCCAATTACCAGTTAAGCCTGCTTGAGGCACACAGAAACCAAATTTAAGAAAGAGCAACCCGCTCTTAAAGTTCAAGCCTATCCAAAGGCCACACCAAACTCCACCTTTAAGCTGCCCTCCAGGCACATAAGAACAGGGGTAATAATACCCAATCTACTGAGGCCTATTAAGTAAAGAAACAGGTCAATTACATGGCACCAAAATACCAACTTGAGTGGAGGCGTAACTTGCACTCCTAATACATCTTTTTTAAAAACCTATTTGGCTCTAGGCCGCTTATGCAAGGGCTAATCCCATACTACGGAGGTGACATGATAGGAAAACTTTATTACATTATGAAACGAAGAAAAACGGTTGTGAAAACGTAGTCACCTCAAAAACAATATGAGAGGGAGCTCGAGAGAGTTAGGCACTCTCTATCCCAATTTGTAGTTAAAGAGACAGAATTTTATACCAAGTGTCTTTTACATTTTAAAGGAAGGTTACATGATAAAAGTTTCGAACCTGCCCCGAGGGTTAAACTGCTGAGCTAGCAAGCAAAGAAGTTATTAAAAGGCCAGTACCTGATGGATGAACTGCCGCCAGAAGAAAGAGGCGCTTCCCGCCCCCTGCTACATAATCACACTAAGAAAGATGTTACTGAAGTGGCCAGGAGACAAGAAAATCAGCAGTTTTTATATCCTCGCGGAAAATTCGAGACGTTTCATGAATGAGAACCCACACCCCCCTCAACTTTATTGGCTAGGATCAAGCAACATATCCATATCGGAGAAGAGACACATTATTGGTCAAAATTTAATTAAAGAAATTCGGGATTGGCTAAATTCAAAACAAGCGGAAAGAAAGGGTTATACTGCCAACCCAAAAAACGACTGAAAGAGATTTAACGAAGAACAAACTTATGAACACAAAATTTCTCAAAAAACAGTTCCTTCACTTCGCACCAGGGTGCACAATTGTAGTTCTTCAGTAGTGCCATCTAGAAGAGAATGTTCACACTTCTCACTACAGAGAAAACAAATATAAATCGAAAAAGACACAGTTCAGAACTCTTCAAAATTTACAATAGCGACATCTTCTGAGAAACTTTAGAATTAACATGGTGGTTAAAGTTCAGGCTTCCTCCAGTAGAGGAGTTTCAACTGGTGCAATGTTTGAATTATCGGCGTGGAGGTGTACCGCCCGGTACAGACCTCCCCCCCCCCCCAAAAAGTCCTTCCAAGGGGAGACACCGAAGAACACCAAATTTTTTTCAAAACAAGGTCCAAGTTATGATGTTGATATAGAAATTAATTGCAGAAGGATTTACAAACAAGTTTTCTTAAATTGGTTGGATCCAGTTTCAAAATTCTTTGTAGTAATTTTTGATGTAATGTCTTTATGCTTGTAGTAGTTGATTTCAGAAGGAAAACTTTTACTTCTTGAAAGGAAAAAAAAAATTTTTCTAAGTCCACCAAATATTGCAGTTGAATCCAAAAATGTAGTAATTGTTGATATGAAATGTCCATGTAGCTGATTAAGTATAATACTTGAGGGCGAGACGGGCCGCAGCAGCTTGTGTCCAGAGGAGGCCGCTCGGACCCCTCAAGTACCCTGAGATACCGCTCTCCCGCACTATGAGAGGGGTAGTGGTGCTGAAGCACGCCGCGCACGCGGCGAATGTTTACAGACTGCGGGCAAGTTGCAGGAGGTGCGCCGCACATCAGCCTTGGCCGGGAGGAGGGCTCCGGCTCGCCGTACACTGGTTGACCTCACTGAAGTAGATCGGGCCCGTGCTCTACTCCAGTAGCGGCACGGCGCCGCGCGGCTGCGGGGGCACTGAAACATTAAGATCTCGGCGGCAGAATTTGTTGGACAATAATGATTTTCGGGTACAGTACTTGTGGTGGAGCTGAGGGGCCAGCAGCGTGGAAATCTTTATTTCATTTAAATTAGCCACTGATGTGGTTGAGCAGAAGACGGGAGTGGTAATGGCCATGGCAAGGACAGGATAGCAGTTTAACTGGTCGGGGGAGGTTGTACAATGAATATTAGGAAACAAAGAACATAATTCCAAGGGCAGAAGGCCTCAAAATGAAACCAAAAATATAACCTTCAGATTCCTTTCAAAATGTAACAAAATAAAAACCAGCTAAGTTAGTGCGGAAATTACACAGGTTTCACCTTGGACAGGTGAACCCTAAATATCCTCTCGGTGGCTGGATTGCTTAATAACAATGTGACCGGCGTAAGAAAATCTACAATAATGCACGGCCCATGAACTCTGGGGGCAAGCTTGCCCGCGGGAACAAAATTCCTGACCATCACCTGGTCACCTACCTTCAAATTGGTGGGTCTCCGTCCACGATCATATCTTTCCCTAACCTTTTCATGAGACACTTTAAGATTGGCTTTAGCCTTCTTCCAAAGATCTTTAATATTATCTGGATCTATTGTCTCAGGTAGAATGTCACTAAGAGACCAAAGGTTAGAGAGCGGCGTGTTGAGAACAAATTTGAACATCAAAGAAGCTGGAGTAAACTTATGAGATTCATGAACCGCCGAATTCAAACCAAAAGCTAACCAATGCAAGGACGTGTCCCACCTAGAATGATCGTCGTGATGATAGGCAATAAGGGCCGACCTCAGATTACGATTGACCCGTTCAGCTAGAGATGATTGAGGATAATAAGCCGAAGTAGTCACATGAGATATGGACAGATCAAAACAGAATTTACGAAAGAGATTGGGTGTGAAAGCTTTAGCATTATCAGATACAATATATTGACACGGACCGAAAGAAGCAAAAATGGAATTTAAACAAGAAATGGTAGACTGAGCGGTGGCCAGCTTAGTCGGAAATAACCAAGAAAATTTTGTAAAACCATCTACACATACAAGGATGAACTTGTTAGCGTTCCCCTTTGACTGGGGAAAGGGTCCTACGTAATCGATGTAGAGACGTTCCATGGGGCGCGACGCTTGATGAGAAGACAAAAGCCCTTGCTTAGTTGACATGGTGGGTTTACTAAGCCAGCATAATTTACAAGACTTTACCAATTCACGGATTTCTCCATCCATACCCTTCCAGATGAACATTTCACGAATCTTTTCACGGGTTTTGAAGATACCTAAATGCCCCCCTAATGGGTTCTCATGATAGTACTTGAAGATCATTGGTACAAGAACAGCTGGAACTACAACTTTAATTTTTTGATCATGCCTCGACGGGCAACATAAAACACCATTCCTCAATACATAAGGGACAACATGTCCCCCAGAAGAAAGGGTTTCCATGATCGGAGCCAGCGTCGGATCTTCACGTTGATATTTCTCAATATCCCTAAAGAGCATGGGAGCATCTGTTAAGATGGCATTAACCTCAGATAGTATGGACACGGGAGGTGAAGAACTATCATCCAGATCAGGAGTCTCCACGTCATTAGAAAACATACGGCTTAGTACGTCAGCAACCATGTTTTCAGTACCTCTGATATGCCTAACATCAAATTGGAAGGCAGAAATTCGGATGGCCCACCGGGCTATACGACCAGTACGACGCGGCCTACCTAAGACCCAGCTTAAAGCTTGGTTATCGGTCTCCAAGTCAAATTTGACATGTTCCAGATAGAGACGGAACTTTTCTAAAGCAAATGAGACTGCCAAACCTTCGACCTCATAGCTGGAATATTTGGCTTCTTGAGCCGATAGAGTCCTAGATGCATAGGCGATGGGTCGCCTCCCTAGTTCAGTCTCTTGAAGAAGGACTGCAGCTACCGCCGCCGACGACGCGTTGGTTTGGACGATGAATTTCTTGGAGAAATCGGGCATAGCCAGAACAGGGGCATTACACAGAGCTAATTTAAGGTCTTCAAAAGTGGCTTGTTGAGAAGGTCCCCACTCAAATTTGACGCCTTTCCTACGAAGTAAGTTCAAGGGCGCTGCTCTATTGGTGAAATTTGGAATAAATTTCCTGAAGAAATTCACCATACCAATGAACCTAGCAATACCTTTGATGTCCTTGGGAGGCTTGAAATCACGGATGGCCTGTGTCCTAGAGTGATCGACTGCAACACCATCAGGCGACACAATATGCCCTAGGAATGACATGGAGGGCTTAGCGAAGGCAACCTTGGACAACTTCACAGTTAACCCAGCCTTACGGAGGCGACTGAGGACGTCTCGCAGATGATCTAGGTGTTCTTCGAAGGTCTCCGAAAATACGACGACATCATCAAGATAGTGGTACAAGTACTCAAACTTGATGTCGGAGAAGACCCTGTCTAGCAGTCTAGTGAGTACCGCTGCTCCCGTGGGGAGCCCGAAAGGCACGCGGTTGTATTCATACAAATTCCAATCCGTGGCAAACGCTGTAAGATGTTTAGATTCTTCAGCCAGAGGAATTTGATTATAGGCCTGATTCAGATCCAAGATGGTAAAGAACTTAGCCTTCCGAAACCATGAGAAACACGAGTGAAGGTCTGGAAGGGGCACAGATTGTAACACCAACTTCCGATTGAGAGCCCTATAGTCAATCACAGGCCTGAAGCCACCTTGGGGTTTCGGGACTAGAAAAATAGGCGAAGAATACGCCGACTTAGAGGGCCGAATAATGCTGTCCTTCAGCATCTGATCAATGATTTCTTTCAGCGCCTTCATTTTAGGTGGAGGTAGCCTATAAGGTGGAAAACGGACAGGAATCGAATCCGTAACCTCAATCTTGTATTCAATAAGGTCAGTAACACCAAGAGTATCCGAGAACACCTCTGGAAACGACTGACACAGCTTACGAATACTATCAGCCTGCTCCTCAGGTAGATGTCTAAGATCTAACAACATCTCATCCTGGGTAGGCGAAACAGATGAACATGTTACAGAACTACATTTTAACAAAGGGATTTTGGAATTACTATCAAATTTGAAAGAGCACGACTTGCTCTGAAGGTCGAGCACTAGACCGGTGTGAGAAATGAAATCAGCTCCCAATATAATGGGGCAAGACAAGTGCTTGGCCACAAACAGTTTAAATTTCCGAGTAAATTTAGATATACGAATTTTGGCATATAAAAAACCTAAAATTTCTAATGGAGAAGAATTAGCCGAAACGTATTGAACTGAAGATGAGCAATAGTCAGGAAGTTTACAAACAGTTTTCAATTTGGAGTACCATTCAGCCGAAATAATAGAACACACACTGCCTGAATCTAATAAAGCTGTTACCGGTTCCTTATTTAATTCAATTTTGAGAAAAGGGACAGGTGCGGGGGTATCTGCCGCAATCCTAAGACATTCTTTGGGACCTTCAAAAGATAAATTTGAAGACAGAGTTTTCCCTGAAATTTCGGCATGATTACTTGGGGCTGAGCCTCGAGGAGAAGGGTTCGCTGACTCAGCCGAAACCCCTAGTCACTTATTATTATTGGCCTTGGTGGAAGTTGCACCAGAAGTTGAGCAGGAGGGAGTGCTGTTAGCATTAGGGCAGTTCTTGGTAATATGTGAAAACGCGCCGCATTTAAAACAACCTTGGGATGGACTTGCTCCCTTATTTGTCCTACTAGATTTGATCAATGGACATTTATTGCGAAGATGGTCAGGCGACCCGCAAGCGTAACATTTACGGGGTGTGATGGGTCAGCGAGGTGGAGGCCGAAAACTACTAGAGGATGGAGGGGGTTCTTTCGCTGCACGCGAGGTATCGGCGTATCTGACTCCTTCGGCTGAGACAGCCATAGCCTCTAACTCGGCAAAAGTTTGCGGACGCGACGCAAAACACAAGTATGAGCGGTATGATGGAGAAATACCTTCCACTATGGCCTGAACAATTTGATCTTTGGGAAAATGAAGGGCAAATACCCTAGTGTAAAACTTAATGTCTTGGATGAAGTCTGCCAAATTCTCATCCAACCGTTGCACTCGGTAGTAGTACTTTTGAATGAGCGATGATCTAGTTCGAGCGGGGATAAAATTTGCCAACAGATGGGCATGGAAGTCTTCTATGGATGACTGTTCTGCAATTGCCCTAACTATTTTCTCTGAGAGGACACCAATGGAATAAGGGTAAATTATCTGAAGGGTTTGACACGGAGACAGAGAAAAAACAAGGGCATGATCTTGGAATTCAACTAAAAACCTTAAGAAAACAATAACATCAGTAGTGGAGTTAACCGAAAACTTGGAAATACCTCTAAGTAACATAGCTAATGGATGGGGTAAACTGCTGAAACCAGGTGACATAGTAGAAAGGGGCCTAAGTGGCGGAGAAACAGATTCCGAAGGTGCCCTATTTAACACAAAGGGTGGAATGGACGTGCGACGATCGGACTCAGTTCCTACTGGGGCAGATGTTCGTTGTGTAGTCGCCTCAGTACTACTTCCTTCCTCTTTAGAGGCATCGTCCACATTTACAATATTTACTACCATAGGCTGGTCAACCTTAGGAATTGCAGATCCAGATAACAAATGGCTAACTTTGCTAGACATTTTAGACAAGTTTTCGGCAAGGGCACTAGCTTCCTTACCCTGAAGGTCATTTAACTTCAGAGACAATAGATCACACACCCTATTATAAAAATGGTACAACCTAGCCTGTACTCTTTTGAGTTGATTAGGAGATGGATCACTTACTTCAAAAAAACTAACTACAGATGCTAGCTCAGTAGTATTATCATTGATAATGGAGAGAGCGTCGTCAATCTCTTTTTCTCCCGAAGTCGGGATGGTAATAGGTAAATCAAGGGAATCTTTTAGCTTATTGGAGTTGACTGCAACCGTGCCTCCAGATTGAACGTTTCTGAGAGATAGTTCATAAATTAATTCCTCTTTACGCAAATAGAAAGCATGAAGAACCTCGCGAGGGCTGGACATGGTGAGAGAAAAATTTTAAAAAAATCAAAAAATTCCAGCAACTGAGAAAATTGTTAGAGTTCGAAAGCAAAGCAATGTTTAGCCGTCAAAAGGGGCTAAATTGAGACCCATTCAACCACGCTCTGCTACCACTTGTTACGGAGTTATCCGTGGTAGTTAGAGGTGAAAGAAGGTGCTGGGATGAATAGGTCTCAACTTGTTGTTGTTGTTTGAGTCATCAGTCCATAGACTGGTTTGATGCAGCCCTCCATGCCACCCTATCCTGTGCTAACCTTTTCATTTCTACGTAACTATTGCATCCTACATCTGCTCTAATCTGTTTGTCATATTCATACCTTGGTCTACCCCTACCGTTCTTGCCACCTACACTTCCTTCAAAAACCAACTGAACAAGTCCTGGGTGTCTTAAGATGTGTCCTATCATTCTATCTCTTCTTCTCGTCAAATTTAGCCAAATCGATCTCCTCTCACCAATTCGATTCAGTATCTCTTCATTCGTGATTCGATCTATCCATCTCACCTTCAGCATTCTTCTATAACACCACATTTCAAAAGCTTCTATTCTCTTTCTTTCTGAGCTAGTTATCGTCCATGTTTCACTTCCATACAATGCCACGCTCCACACAAAAGTCTTCAAAAACATCTTTCTAATTCCGATATCAATGTTTGAAGTGAGCAAATTTCTTTTCTTAAGAAAGCTCTTCCTTGCTTGTGCTAGTCTGCATTTTATGTCCTCCTTACTTCTGCCATCGTTGGTTATTTTACTACCCAAGTAACAATATTCATCTACTTCCTTTAAGACTTCGTTTCCTAATCTAATATTTCCTATATCACCTGCCTTCGTTCGACTGCACTCCATTACTTTTGTTTTGGACTTATTTATTTTCATCTTGTACTCCTTACCTAAGACTTCATCCATACCATTCAGCAACTTCTCGAGATCTTCTGCAGTCTCAGATAAAATAACAATATCATCGGCAAATCTCAAGGTTTTGATTTCCTCTCCTTGGACTGTGATTCCCTTTCCAAATTTCTCTTTGATTTCCTTTACTGCCTGTTCTATGTAAACATTGAAAAGGAGAGGGGACAAACTGCAGCCTTGCCTCACTCCTTTCTGGATTGCTGCTTCTTTTTCAAAGCCCTCGATTCTTATCACTGCAGACTGATTTTTATACAGGTTGTAGATAATTCTTCGTTCTCGGTATCTGATCCCTATCATCTTCAGAATCATAAATAGCCTGGTCCAATCAACATTATCGAATGCCTTTTCTAGATCTACGAATGCCATGTACGTGGGCTTGTCCTTCTTGATTCGATCCTCTAAGATAAGACGTAAAGTCAGGATTGCTTCACGTGTTCCTACATTTCTTCTGAAGCCAAATTGATCTTCCCCCAACTCAGCTTCAACTTGTTTTTCCATTCTTCTGTAAATAATACGTGTTAAAATTTTGCAGGCATGAGATACTAAACTAATAGTGCGGTAGTTTTCACACCTGTCAGCACCGGCTTTCTTGGGAATAGGTATAACAACATTCTGCCGAAAATCGGATGGGACTTCTCCTGTCTCATACATCTTGCACACTAAATGAAATAACCTTACCATGCTGGTTTCTCCTAAGGCAGTCAGTAATTCAGAGGGAATATCATCAATTCCAGGTGCCTTGTTCCTATTTAGGTCAGTCACAGCTCTGTCAAACTCTGACCTCAAAATTGGGTCTCCCATTTCATCAGCATCAACAGCCTCTTCATGTTCCAGAACGAAATTATCTACATCGTTACCTTGATACAACTGTTGGATATGCTCCTGCCATCTTTCTGCTTTGTCTTCTTTCCCTAGAAGTGGCTTTCCATCTGAGCTCTTAATATTCATGCACCTAGATTTCCTTTCTCCAAAGGTTTCCTTGATATTCCTGTATGCAGCATCTACCTTTCCCAGGACCATACAGCCTTCGACATCCTTGCACTTTACATGTAATAAATATCATTTTTGGTCCGTATTGATGATATTAGATTGAAATAATAACATTAAGTTATTTATTAGACCACCTAATCAATACAAAATCGTCTTGGATGATTTACATAAATTTGTTAGCTAATAGTGGGACATGTTTCGCCTTCTCTGAAGGCATCATCAGCCATAGTCTTAACCTTAAATTAAAAATAAGCGTCTAAATAACATGTAGTGATGAAATGAATTTTAAAAATCTTGAAGAGATTTGAAGTAAAATAACATTAAAAATAACAATGATGGTTTGAAAATACAATGTGATGAGATACAATAGTGGAAGTATTAACAAAATTAACATTAGAAGGCTGCTAAAATAAGTACAATGGATAAAACAACAGATTGTTATACAACAAGTAGTAAGATTACATAAAAGTAAAGTTGATATTCATGGCGGTTATAATTAGACGATGGCGAAAAATCTTATATAATCAAAGTAAAGAGAAGAGAATAAAAGTCAAAGTTAGTCGAGAGATCCAAAGTTCATCATGATCTTGAAGATAAAAGATGAAAGTCAGATGCATATGGTGAAGTTGTAGAATACGTTGAGGATATGAAGTTGGTGAATAGAAGTTGAAGAACAGTGTGTAGCAAGAAGTCTACGGTTGCAAATTCTTCTAACTCATAATATTACAAGCTATCTTTGTCACCGTCAAATGATTCCACTTTTATATGCTTTTTCAACTAGAATATCTACAAACTCACAATTTACAACATTTGAACATCACTTCAAACTTTGAGATGGTCCATAGTGATCCTATTTGAAACTGTTCTTCAACTTCTATTCACCAACTTCATATCCTCAACGTATTCTACAACTTCACCATATGCATCTGACTTTCATCTTTTATCTTCAAGATCATGATGAACTTTGGATCTCTCGACTAACTTTGACTTTTATTCTCTCCTCTTTACTTTGATTATATAAGATTTTTCGCCATCGTCTAATTATAACCGCCATGAATATCAACTTTACTTTTATGTAATCTTACTACTTGTTGTATAACAATCTGTTGTTTTATCCATTGTACTTATTTTAGCAGCCTTCTAATGTTAATTTTGTCAATACTTCCACTATTGTATCTCATCACATTGTATTTTCAAACCATCATTGTTATTTTTAATGTTATTTTACTTCAAATCTCTTCAAGATTTTTAAAATTCATTTCATCACTACATGTTATTTAGACGCTTATTTTTAATTTAAGGTTAAGACTATGGCTGATGATGCCTTCAGAGAAGGCGAAACACGTCCCACTATTAGCTAACAAATTTATGTAAATCATCCAAGACGATTTTGTATTGATTAGGTGGTCTAATAAATAACTTAATGTTATTATTTCAATCCTTGCACTTCTCCTTCAGCCATTCTTCCTTACCTACCTTGCACTTTCTATCCACTTGATTCTTTAATCGCCTGTATTCTTTTCTGCCCTCTTCATTTCTAGCATTCTTGTATTTTCGTCGTTCATCAATCAGGTCTAGTATCTCCTGAGTTATCCACTGATTCTTAGTTGATCTTTTCTTCCTTCCTAACATTTCTTCAGCAGCCCTACTGACTTCATTTTTCATGACTCTCCACTCTTCCTCTACTGTGTTTCTTTCAGCCTTTTCATTTAGTCCTTGTGCAACATGTTCCTTGAAACGATCCATCACACTCTTTTCTTTCAACTTGTCTAGATCCCATCTTTTTGCATTCTTTCCTTTCTTCAATTTCTTCAACTTCAGATGGCATTTCATGACCAACAAGTTGTGGTCAGAGTCCACGTCTGCTCCTGGGAAAGTTTTGCAATCCAACACCTGGTTTCTGAATCTCTGCCTAATCATAATGAAGTCTATTTGATACCTTCCAGTGTCTCCAGGTCTCGTCCACGTATACAGCCGTCGTTTGTGGTGTTTGAACCAAGTATTGGCGAGGACTAAATTATGGTCAGTGCAGAATTCAACCAGCCGACTTCCTCTTTCGTTCCTTTGTCCCAATCCAAATTCTCCTACTGTGCTACCTTCTCTTCCTTGGCCTACCACTGCGTTCCAGTCTCCCATCACAATTAGATTCTCGTCACCTTTGACATATTGTATTAAATCTTCTATCTCCTCATATATTCTTTCAATTTCTTCATCATCCGCTGAACTAGTAGGCATATAGACCTGCACTATTGTGGTGGGCATTGGTTTGGTGTCTATCTTGGCGACAATAATTCTTTCACTATGCTGGTCGTAGTAGCTTATCCGCTGCCCTATTTTCTTATTCATTATTAAACCAACTCCTGCATTACCCCTGTTTGATTTCGTGTTGATAATTCGGTAGTCGCCTGACCAAAAATCCTGTTCTTCCTGCCAACGTACTTCACTTATACCAACTACATCTAACTTTAGCCTATCCATCTCCCTTTTCAGATTCTCTAACCTACCACAACGATTCAAACTCCTAACATTCCACGCTCCGACTCGCAGAATGTCAGTATCCATCTTCCTGATGATCGCCCCCTCTCGTGTAGTCCCCACCCGGAGATCCGAATGGGGGACTAGTTTACCTCCGGAATATTTTACCCGGGAGGAAGCCATCATCAGTACATCTTTCATACAGAGAGAGCTGCATGTCCTCGGGAGGTGGTTACGGCTGTAGTTTCCCGTTGCTTTCAGCCGTGTAGCAGTATCAACACAGCTAAGCCATGTTGAGTATTATTACAAGGCCGTATCAGTCAAGGTCTCAACTTACGAAATTAAAATTAATTTAAAATTTAACAAGCTTATATTTTCTTTTCAAGATCAAGAAATAACAAGTATAACAGGAACACAGTGGTATATCAACAAGTTAAGAATGTACAATTACAGTTTATTAATGGATTTTGGGCTTCGAGCCCCCGATTCACAATCCCTGAGCAATGAGCTCAACTTTACTTATGAACAAGGTTCAACAAAGGGGCAGAAAACCCCAATCATGCCAAGCAGCACTAGCTCCCAATTACCAGTTAAGCCTGCTCGAGGCACACAGAAACCAAATTTAAGAAAGAGCAACCCGCTCTTAAAGTTCAAGCCTATCCAAAGGCCACACCAAACTCCACCTTTAAGCTGCCCTCCAGGCACATAAGAACAGGGGTAATAATACCCAATCTACTGAGGCCTATTAAGTAAAGAAACAGGTCAATTACATGGCCCCAAAATACCAACTTGAGTGGAGGCGTAACTTGCACTCCTAATACACCTTTTTTAAAAACCTATTTGGCTCTAGGCCGCTTATGCAAGGGCTAATCCCATACTATGGAGGTGACACGATAGGAAAACTTTATTACATTATGAAACGAAGAAAAACGGTTGTGAAAACTTAGTCACCTCAAAAACAATATGAGAGGGAGCTCGAGAGGGTTAGGCACTCTCTATCCCAATTTGTAGTTAAAGAGACGGAATTTTATACCAAGTGTCTTTTACATTTTAAAGGAAGGTTACATGATAAAAGTTTCGAACCTGCCCCGAGGGTTAAACTGCTGAGCTAGCAAGCAAAGAAGTTATTAAAAGGCCATTACCTGATGGATGAACTGCCGCCAGAAGAAAGAGGCGCTTCCCGCCCCCTGCTACATAATCACACTAAGAAAGATGTTACTGAAGTGGCCAGGAGACAAGAAAATCAGCAGTTTATATATCCTCGCGGAAAATTCGAGACGTTTCATGAATGAGAACCCACACCCCCCTCAACTTTATTGGCTAGGATCAAGCAACATATCTATATCAGAGAAGACACACATTATTGGTCAAAATTTAATTAAAGAAATTCGGGATTGGCTAAATTCAAAACAAGCAGAAAGAAAGGGTTATACTGCCAACCCAAAAAACGACTGAAAGAAATTTAACGAAGAACAAACTTATGAACACAAAATTTCTCAAAAAACAGTTCCTTCACTTCGCACCAGGGTGCACAATTGTAGTTCTTCAGTAGTGCCATCTAGAAGAGAATGTTCACACTTCTCACTACAGAGAAAACAAATATAAATCGAAAAAGACACAGTTCAGAACTCTTCAAAATTTACAATAGCGACATCTTCTGAGAAACTTTAGAATTAACATGGTGGTTAAAGTTCAGGCTTCCTCCAGTAGAGGAGTTTCAACTGGTGCAATGTTTGAATTATCGGCGTGGAGGTGTACTGCCCGGTACAGTCAACATAAAAATTACTTTTCAATGGTGCTGCGATTTTAGCCTCCTTTGTATCAGTTGATTCCATATATTTTTCTAGATGGTACCCAGTAACTGCTCGAAGAAGGTGTTTCTCATTATTATCAAATCACAAGAACTTCAGGTAGTCTCTCTCCTCTGGATGTATTCTTATTTGCAAAAATGCCTGTTTTAAATATCGGTTGTGATACCTATCCTTCGTTGCCGAAATCTCAAGAGCAGTTCTGGTATGATTTCAATGAGCAAAGGTAATACTGTAAGCTCACATTTGCGATCAACGATATTCGGTAGGAAAAAAGGGAACCCTCAAATGAAATTATCATTATAAAGGTTAAGTTATGGATGAACTTGACGGTTAAAGATGTGCATACCAACTGGCTTACATGAGGGAGTTGTGAGGCAAATGCTTACCTAGGAGAATAATGAACTCATCCGTGGAGGGTAAGAAAAGAGGGAGACTAAGGAGATGATGACTAGGCTTAGTTTTGTAACGGATTGACTAACCTCCTCCTTGTCCAGCATTTTGCTCCCGCACTCTGCCTCGAGTGTGAAAAGACTGCCAGCTTTCATCTGTGCCAGCACGCCAGGTCTTTCTCATTATTATCATACCAGAAGAACTTCAGGTAGTCTCTCTCCTGTGGGTTTAATCTTATCTGCAAAAATGCCTTCTTTTTTTTTATCGGCTGTGATACCTATCCTCCCTCAAATGAAATTAACTTTATAAAGGTTGCTAAACTCTACTCCTAATTTCCAGTATATTCTTCAGTGTGTGCTAGTGGAAGTCTGTCATAACTTCCCCTCTGTCCCTCCTCTCTCAAACTTGCCAATATACGCCAGCTCTATCAGCCTCCTGACTTAAGATGCACTTTGACCATTGGAGTGAGAGGACCGTCTTTATCATACTGGTGTCAATTCCTACTTATTTTCTGGACCTTTCCACATCAGTATGGGACTTTATGATTGCAACATGATGTATTGTCAACTTAGAATTTGTGCATTTCACATTCATGTGACAAAGTGTTTGTGAGTAATTGTACTCGATTTGATAATCTATATGAGAGCCTTTTGTACTTTCATACTTCAACTCTGTTTATATCTCATTACTGTAAAGATGTCGTGTTTTGAACCTGTGGACTGTTAAATTGGCATTCTAATGGGGTGTATGTATGTATGATTGTAACATTCTTCTTTGATCTGTAATGATATGAGTTGTGACCTTCTATTTTTTTTTTCTTTCTTGGCAACTTGTGTTTAGTGTCTGAACACATCTGTTTTGTAAAACTGATGTCGGCATTCTTATTTTATCCTCTTGTCTCCCTTTATATTTTGTCCCTATACTTGTTCATTCCATTTATGTATCTGTACCTATATATATATACTAGCAAGATACCCGTGCTCCGCTACGGTATTATACTGAAATTTATAATCGAATGCTTATTGTTTTAGATATATAATCCGCCGAAATTCGCGGTCTGACTCGTTTTCTGCGAGAACCCACCAAAATTCCCGATCTGACTCGTTTTCTATTAGATTACGGCATGTTTCCTCCCATTTTTCAATCTTCTTTTCCAGCAATCGATTTCGTACTTCCCGGGCTAGGCTCAGGTATTCCTCCCGGTCAGTTGGGTCCGTAAATCTTTGCCATCTTTTCCTATAATCATTTTTAATATGGATAAAATCCTTCAGGAGATCCGGCGTGGTGTCATATTGGGTGCCTAGAAGGCACTGAACCCGCGGCCGGACTGCATTCTTAGTCATTACCCGTCCAGGAGCCGTTTCCAGCGCGGTCCGCACATTTGACGACGGTCCGGAACATTATTATTATTATTATTATTATTATTATTATTATTATTATTATTATTATTATTATTATTATGTGTTGCTGGAATGGATGATGACAGGAAAACCGGAGTATCCGGAGAAAAACCTGTCCCGCCTCCGTTTTGTCCAGCACGAATGTCACATGGAGTGAACGGGATTTGAACCACGGAACCCAGCTGTGAGAGGCCGGTGCGCTGCCGAGGATCCTTATAAGTACATTAAGAACAGTAAAATCAATTGGTCTCACCTCCTTCTACACCCCACCGCCGTTAAGTTTATTTATCGCCAACCCCCCCCCCCCCCACCAAAAAAAATTAAAAGAAGGCTTGTTTCTTATGTTTAAAGAAGATTTCAAACACCAATGTTCACGTCTATTACCATCAGTTTTGAGATATAAGTATCCCCATAAAAATAATTTACATTTTTCACTTCATTTCACACTACTCCCCCCCCCCCCCCCCTAAGTGAATTTTCCCACAAAAAATACTTGTTTCTTTAATAGTAAAGGATCTTCTAAACACCAATTATCACGACTCTAACTTCTTCAGTTTTTGATTTATGTGTCCTCATGAAAGGAATTCAACTCCTTTACACTCCCGCCCTCCAAGATGGTTTCCCCCCAAAACGCGTTTTTCTTTGTTTTTAAAGGAGATCCAAATACGAATTTTCACGTCTGTAACAACTTTAGTTTTTATTAGATGTATGTATTCTCATTCAATTAATTCAATTAATTTTTCAATTCTTTCACCCCCCCCCCCCCCACCTTCATTGGATTTTCCGAGAATACGTGTTTCTTTATTTTTAAAGCAGATTGCAAATATCAAATTTCACGTCTGTTACATCTTCATTTTTGAGATATCAGTAGCCTAATTAAAAGAATTCAACACCATTTTCAGTCACTTTTACTCCCCCCCTCCACCCAAGTGGTATTTCCGAAAGCTAAAAATACACGTTTCTTTATGTTTAATAGAGATAAAAAAAATACCATTTTTCACTTCTGTAACATGTTAAGTTTTTTGAGATAAACTGTAAAAATTCTCATTTTAAAATTTCACCCCTTTTGAGTTCCCCTTAAGTGGAGTTTCCAAACACAAATCACCTATGTTTCTTTAGATTTACAGGAGATTACAAACACCCACTTTTTACGTCTGTAACATTTTACGTTTCCAAGATATTCTGTAGATATAGTCTTTCAAAAATTCACCCAATTTGTCACTCCTGTTTAACCGCCATTAATTGGATTTTCCAAAACTAAAAAAATACGTGTTTCTTTATTTTTAAAGGAGATCCCATATACAAATTTTCAGTTCTGTAATATCTTTCGTTTCTGAGATATGTGTATCCTCATTAAAGGCATTCAACCCATTTTTCACCCTTTTACAACCCTCCTATTGGGATTTACAGGAAACAAAAAATACGCTTTCCTTTATTTTTAGAGGAGATTCTAACTACCAATTTTTATATCTGTAAATTTTAAAGTTTTAAGATGTATACACACTCATTTTAAAAAATTTACCCTCCCCCCTTTTTACCCCCCAATATTTGGATTTTCCAAAATCGAAAAAATACGTGTGTTTATTTATTTTTAAAGGAGATTCTAAATACCAATTTTCACATATATAACCTTTAAAAATTTTGAGATAGATACACTCATTTTAAGATATTACTCCCTTTTCACCCCCCCCCCCTAAATTGGATTTTCCAGAAACAAAAAAATACGTGTTTCTTTATTTTTAACGGAGATCCCAAACACCAATTTTCAGGTCTGTAATCAGTTTCTGATATATAAGTAGCCTCATTAAAGGCATTCAACCACTTTTTAGCCCCTTTTCACTCCTCCTATTGCGATTTTCCGAAAACAAAAAATACGTGTTCCTTTATTTTTAATGAAGGTTCTAAATACCAATTTTTACATCTGCAAACTTTAAAAGTTTGGAGATATAGATTCACTCATTTTAAAAATTCACCCCCTTTTCACCCTCCCATTAATTGGATTTCCCAAAAACAAAAAATTACGTGTTTCTTTATTTTTAAAAGAGATCAAAAGTACCAATTTTCAGGTCTGTAATATATTCAGTTTCTGAGATACAGGTACCGGTATCCTGATTGAAGGCATTCAACCCATTTTTCCCCATTTTCACCCTTTTTCACCCCTCCTATTGGGATTTTCTGAAAACAAAAAAATACGTGTTTCCTCATTTTTAAAGAAGATTCTAAATACCAATTTTTACATCTGTAAACTTTTAAAGTTTTGAGATATAGAGCAACTCATTTTAAAATTTCACCCCCGTTTTCACCCCCTTAGCGAAGGAATATCCAAAAATCCTCTCTTAGCGAGCACCTACGTCTTAATATGAATGTATCCCCAAAATTTCATCTCTTTATGTCCAGTAGTTTTGGCTCGGCGATGATGAATCAGTCAGTCAGTCAGTCAGTCAGTCAGGACAAGTTATTTTATATATATAGATATATATATATATATATATCTGTGCATTTTGCATACAATGATATCCATCCACGGTTAACCTCTTGCTGCCCAGCATTTGCAAAAATGTAGTTTCCATGGTCTACTCATTTACGTAACCAATATCAACCCGTCACAGTTTTTAATGATTTAAAGCAGCCATCTCCAACCTTGGTCCATGGATCCCTGGGGGCCGTGATAATAATCCAGTGGTTTTGCAATAATAATGTAATACATAAATCATCATTATAGACCATTATGCCTTTCACCATTCAGTCTGCAAACCTCTGTTAATTTACTAAACGTCGCACAATCTACTTGCAACTAGTGCTGTGGCCTCATTTAGTTCTATATCTCATATCTTTAAATAATTAGAAACTGAGTCTAACCATTGTTGACTTGGTCTCCCTCTATTTCTCTTACTCTCCATAACAGAGTCCATTATTCTGCTGGGTAAACTCTCCTCCTCCTTTCGTCTCACATGACACCACCACTAAAGACAGTTTATGTGTACAGCTTCATCCATAGAGTTCATTCCTAACTTAGCCTTTATATCTTCATTCTGAGTACCCTCCTGCCATTGTTCCCACCTGTTTGTACCAGCAATCATTCTCGCTACTTTCATGTCTGTTACTTCTAACTTACAAATAAGGTATCCTGAGTCCACCCTGTATTCACTCCCGGAAAGCAAAGTTGGTCTGAAAATAGACCGAGGTAAAGATAGTTTTGTCCGGGAGCAGACTTCCTTCTTACAGAATATTATTGATCGCCACTGCGAGCTCACTGCATTAGCTGTACTGCACCTTGATTCAATCTCACTATATTACCATCCAGGGATGGTACATTCTAAATAATTGAAATTATCTACCTGTTCCAGCTTTGTATAACCAATCTGACATTCAGTTCTCTTGAATTTCTTACCTACTGACATCAATTTAGTCTTCGATAGGCTAATTTTCATACCATACTCATCGCATCTATTTTAATGTTCCAGGATATTAGACTTACGCTTTCGGCACAATCTGCCATTAGGACCAAGTCGTCAGCATAGGTCAGACTGCTTACTACATTTCCACCTTACTGAATCCCTCCCTGCCACTTTATACCTTTCAGCAGATGATCCAGGTAAACTACGAACAACAAAGGTGAAAGATTACAGTTTTGTCTAACCCCTGTAAGTACCCTGAACCATGAACTCATTCTACCATCAATTCTCACTGCAGCCCAAGTGGTGAACATCTTTTCCCTCGGTACCCTGTCATATGCTTTGTCTAGATCTACGAAACATAAACATAACAATGTATTCCTCTCGTAGCATTTTTTAATTACCTGGCACACACTGAAAATCTGATTCTGACAGCCCCTCTGTGGTCTGAAACTGCACTGGTTTTCATCCAACTTCCCCCTCAACCACTGATCGCACTGTCCCTTCCAAGATGCCACTGAATACTTTGCCTGGTAGACTAATCAGCCGGCCCCCGTGGTGTAGGGGTAGCGTGACTGCCTCTTACCCGGAGGCCCCGGGTTCGATTCCCGGCCAGGTCAGGGATTTTTACCTGGACCTGAGGGCTGGTTCGAGGTCTACTCAGCCTACGTGATTAGAATTGAGGAGCTATCTGACGGTGAGATAGCGGCCCCGGTCTAGAAAGCCAAGAATAACGGCCGAGAGGATTCGTCGTGTTGACCACGCGACACCTCGTAATCTGCAGGCTTTCGGGCTGAGCAGCGGTCGCTTGGTAGGCCAAGGCCCTTCAAGGGCTGTAGTGCCATGGGGTTTGGTTTGGTTTGGTAGACTAATCAATGAGATACATAGATAGCTGTTGCAATCCTTCCTGTTCCCATGCTTAGAGATAGGTGCAGTTACTGCTTTTGTCCAATCTGAAGGTACCTTACCAACACTCCATACTAATCTTATTACTCTACGAAACCATTTCATCCCTGCCTTCCCACTATATTTCATCATTTCATGTCTAATTTCATCTATTCTTGCTGCTTTATGACAACAGAGTTTATTTACCATCCTTTCCACTTCCTCAAGCGTAATTTTACCAACATCATTTTCCTTCTCCCCTTGAGCTCGGTTGTTCACGACTCCACCAGGAAGATTTCCTTTTACGTTGAGAAGATTTTCAAAATATTTCCTCCACCTCTCCAGTGATTTCCTGGGAGCTATTATGAGTTCACCTGAATTACACAAAACACTGTTCATTTCCTTTTTCCCTTCCCTTCATAAAATTCTTTATTACTGCCAAGAAAGGTTTCCCTGCTGCTTGACCTAGCCTTTCCAGGGTTATTATTCAAAATCTTTGCATGATTACTTTTTGGATTCAACAACTGTTTGTTTCCCTCTGTTTCATTCATCTACATACAATTCCCTGTCTGCATTAGCCCTTGTTTGGAGCCATTTCTGATAAGCCTTCCTTTTACGTTTACAAGCTGCTCTCACTTCATCATTCCACTAAGATGTTCACTTTTTTGCCATCTTTATACACAGTTGTCCCTAGGCAATCCCTAGCTGTCTCTACTACAGCATCCCTGTATGCCACCCATTCTCTTTCTATATCCTGAACCTAGGTATGTTCACTGTTGGGAACTTCTCACTAATCATATCTATGTACTTCTGTCTAATTTCCTCATCCTGGAGATTTTCTACCCTTATTCGTCTGCAGACAGTTCACTACAGATCAGATAGTGGTCCGTATCATTAAAAAATTCCCAGAAAACCTGTACATTCCTTACAGGTTTCCTGAATTCAAAGTCGTTCAAGATATAGTGTTATGAATCTGGTACCCCTACCATCCCATGTGTAGCGGTGAATAGCCTTATGTTTGAAAAATGTTTTCATAACCGCTAAACCCATACTAGTATCAGCAAACGCTTGCCATTCCTATTAGCTTCCATATCTTCCCCACATTTACCAATCACCCTTTTGTATCCTTCAGTTCTGTTTCCAACTCTCACATTGAAATTGCCCATTAGCACTATCCTATCCTTGCTGTTGACCCTGACTATGATGTCACTCAGTGCTTCATAAAACTTGTCAACTTCATCCTCATCTGCAAGCTCACATGGTGACACTGAGGCAATTCTCATCCTAATTCTTTCAACTGCCAAATATACCCACATCATTCGCTCATTTACATGCCTAACAGAAACTATGTTGTGTGCAATAGTATTCCTGATGAACAGTCCTACCCTACACTCTGCCCTTCCCTTTTTAACACCCGTCAAGTACACTTTATAATCTCTTATCTCTTCCTCGTTATCTTCCCTTACCTAAATATCATTTACTCTTAGCACATCCAGATGCATCCTCTTTGCTGGCTCAGCCAGTTCTACTTTCTTTCTTCCATAAGCCTCATTAATATTGATAATTCCCCGTCGAATTCCATTTTGTTCACCAAGTTGTTTCCAAGGAGTTCCTCGCCTGTCAAATGGGAGTGGGACTCCATTACTTCCATAGGTCTGAGGCTTGCTTAAAATGTTCTGAATTTGGTAAATTTGTGAAGCAGGATGCTACCCTACTTACACATAATCCCAGTGAGGATCTCTCCTCTAATGAGTTTGGGACCACCGCTGGATTGTATAGTCCTAGCTGCCTGAGCACAAGGAGAGCCATAATAACTCAGAATATGTCTGAGATGCCCACTCCCATTCCGTAGCAACTGGTATCCCGACTCTCAGGACCACTTTCTAGGCCACTCAGCCGTTGCCCGTGGTTCATGAACTAGGACATGACTACAGTAACCCACACCATGAACCACATAATAATGTGAGTTGTATTTGAAGAGTGAAATTTCACTATACACATACAATGCATAGACCTTTATACTAAATTTAGGAACTATGTCTTCAGTGTTGTATAACTTACATGATGTACCAGGGAAGCCTAGGTCCTGGTCCATAGTTATCAAAAGAAATGTTGTTCCAGCATATAAGATCCGTCCGACGTACGAACATCTAAGTAAAAGAATGTTCCAGTATGTACCAGACTCCACGAGTGCGCTAGGCGGAGTCAAGTGACGTCACCTGTCGTTCAAAGCTCACCTCCCCTAGAGATATTTCTCTAAAATATCTTTCTTTTCACAAGTTTTCAACGCCTGTACCAATTTTAATGGAACAAACGCTAAATTGTAGCGGACGTCATGAAAACTAACCTCTATAAATTCCAAATTAATCCATCCTATGGTTGCTGAGTTACAATGATTTAAAATCTAACAGAAATTACGCACTCACGGTCACATGACCGAGAGAAACTACCCCTCCCAGCGCCAGCTATATATGCCACTTGGTCAAGGCTAACAGGTAGTTGTGTGTTGAGTTGAGTTCAGTTCATTGCAAGCAGTCCAGTCTAGCAGTGCAGTATGTGTATGAGTAAGAGAGAGGGGAGACTGGCCCTCACATAGTATGTTCGTGCAGTCTCGAAGACAGTACTTTTCATCGTGTTTCGCGGAGACGAAATTACGGGCTAGTAAATCGCCATCGTACTTGAGAAAAAAAAAGACATCGCACCGTAAGTAGTCTATTGTAACATAGCACATCCTTGAACTATGTCTTTTTATTTATGTGCCATATTAGGACTTGACGTGTTACAGTGATAAACTTAGTGAAAGTTAAGAACTTTTTCTAAAATAAGATAGTCCTATCAACATTAGAGGATCAGTGTTATCTGTCAGGACAACGATTTAAAGACTGTGGTTAGAGACAGTCATGAGAAATATTACATGTTTGCACTGTGTTGGACGTTCTCAATGACAGTTTAAAATAGTGGGTTTTTTTTTTTGGCAACAAGGACTGATCACTCAATGGACGTCCTAAAATTAACATAGTATCTGTAAATACTACTTGCATGTTCCGTGAGCAGCAGAAATCTTCAGAAAATTCTACAAGATCCAACTACCTTCAACATCATTTCATCTATGACGTCAACGTGGTTTCTTCGTGGAACTTCAAGTTCGAGTCATCATCCGCACCCGCGGAATGTTCCAGATTCTCATCAGTATTCGTAAGCCAAGTTTTTTTTTTAATAAGTGAGTAGTCACAAACTGACTTTCTTTTTTTTTTCTTTCTTACCAATCGTGAACAGTGGTTTACCCAGTGCTGTGTGTGACGATACTTCGTAGTTTTCCACCATTACTCAAAATTCATCTTTTAATGATAAATCTATTTTCAAAATCTATTTCACATAAGGAAGACTCTAGGAGTTTCAAGTACCGGGCGAGTTGGCCGTGCGTGTAGAGGCGCGCGGCTGTGAGCTTGCATCCGGGAGATAGTAGGTTCGAATCCCACTGTCGGCAGCCCTGAAAATGGTTTTCCGTGGTTTCCCATTCTCACACCAGGCAAATGCTGGGGCTGTACCTTAATTAAGGCCACGGCCGCTTCCTTCCAACTCCTAGGCCTTTCCTATCCCATCGTCGCCATAAGACCTATCTGTGTCGGTGCGACGTAAAGCCCCTAGCAAAAAAAAAAAAAGGAGTTTCAAGTGTTCTATGTTTCAAGGCTCACAAACTGAGAAACTCTCAACAGAAGTTCAAATTCTTATTTTCAATTATAAGTGTGTTCATGTCATGTCATAATACTTAGAAAGACTTTATGTGAAAAACTGACACTTTATGTTTTCGCAAAAGACTATTGGATCTGTGAGATTTATTTATTTTCACAAATTGCATTCAAGAAGATTTACGTTAACCCTTTTGATTTCAACAAATTATTTGCATTCTATATCGACATTGCAAGGTGGTGAGTTGATTAACATTATTAATAAATTGTTTGAAAAAAGGGTATAACCATCTATTATTCGCCCTGCGAGTCTATCCTGCTCTGTACCGGCTCCAAAAATCAACTTCCACTACCTGAGATCCTTCTCATGCCTTACGCCCCGAACTTTTACTGGTACAATACAGTGTATTATATAACTCTTAATTTGCCCGATGGATGGTGCAAGTTTGCAGCAGAAAAAGAAGAAATATTACAAGGCAGTATAAGTGATGTAATTGTGAGACACTTGTAATTGCTAGTATCCACACTCAGACCATATTGTCTGCCTCTGGTTGAGATAATCTCATGGATGAGAAATCTCTTCTTTGAAACTGAACATCAACTGCCCTCCCTTGAGGAAGATCAACTAGCCAAAGTATCTTGGCAGAGAGAAAGTGAAAAATAAATTGAAATATGATAATGGATGCAGAAGCAGATAGAGTAGCATGTTTAGCTCCAGGAAGTTCCTTGAATGTATCACAACTACATATCTCTGATTGATTTTGGGGTCTATAACATTCTCTATACCCTACAATTTCTAGAAAGGAAATACTATGAACATTAAAACAAGAATAATAGTTAACACCACCTTTCCAATACTTATCTTTCCTTATATTTAGGAAATAAACATTACAACAGGCGTTGTAAGATGGGACATGTTTCGCTTAACAGTCCTAAGCATCAAAAATAAATCTTAGCCTAAAGTTAGGTAAGGAAATACTACTTTTAATGCTTTCCATGACAACATACCTGTGTGGGTGTACCTTTCCTGTTCTCACACAAATGAAAACGAAGTACTGAAACAGAGCTAATGTAGACGCTGATCTTTGGCTTCGAGTGACTTCACTTGTAAAACTCTTGGTCTTTGGAAAACAGCACCATTCATCCCATTGATCCAACATAGGCTACAAGTGATTTTTTTTTCGAAGAAAGTAAATATTAGTCTAAATTGCACGAATAAAATCAAGCGTGGTATGATTACAAAATTCTGCTTTTTGTTTACTGAATGCAGTATTATGTTCTGTGGGTGGGGTCCTTGGACGTGCATGCAAAAAGCTCAGGGGGCCTCAGAGACAAAAGGTTTGATACTGCTCAACCTTGTTTTAAAAATAAGATATGAGGCTATGAAGATGGTAGCAGTTGAGAGTTGTGGAGGCTCATCCTTTATTTACAGAGGCTTGCAGACGAAATGCTGAACGTCAAAGCAGTCTATAATGAAGTATGTATGTATGTATGTATGTATGTATGTATGTATGTATGTTGAAATGTGCTGGAGAACATGTCGACTTTTAATCTGAAAACATTTTCTCTTGTTTCCAGTAATAATTGGTCTCAGGAAGAAGACTCATGGACAGCTGAAGGACATCAAAAAATATTTGAAATTAGTCGTGCGTACAAGTATTGACCGTAATCGTGAAGAACGGAATGCATTACTTGCTGCTAAGCAACGTAAACGTGACAGGGGTGCTGGATTTGAAGCTGGGCTCCGTCCTGAGTTTGCTGCTCAACTTGCAGCTCAACAACGACTTCAAGAGAAGCAACAACAGCAAATTGAAGAGTAAGCTCAAAGTTTAGCTGTTTTATTGTAAGCCATTGTTTTAATATTAGGCTGATTCCAGAGAATTGTCAACCCAAGAAGGAAAAAAGTAAAGTTTAAAATAAAACTCAACAATTGTTTTTATGATAGATAAAACATTAAATTTTATTAATTTTATGATATGTATTCATTTATTGATGTCTTTCAATTTTTAATTGTGTCGTTAATTGAACCTTTATGTGCAGTCTAAATTCATTTGACATTTCTCAATGTTTTAGGAATTACTGTTTATCATGATGAAAAGGTATCAAAATAATTATGCTAAATGTTAATTCTGATGCTCTTTCTCTTTGTAGTAAAGTACTTATTTAGGTTATTAACAGTTTATGTAAGGTATAATAAGGCGACAAATTTATTGCTGCAGGCCGTGTAAACACACGACAAAAAAGTATCAAAGTTTCTGTAGACGAAAAGTGTGTGGCTCAATTTGAATAAAATTTGGTATGCAAAGCCAATATTGTACACCCTTTCAAACTGCTTTATCATTTGTTTAAAATTTCAAATGGATTCACACAAAGCTGATAGTAAAATAGGTCGCGTGTTTACGACGTTCTCGCGAGCGGGCGGCCGAGGAGTTCCCCGTCGCATGGAGTCATGCGTACAGGAATGCATTATGTCACTAAGTGAAGCAATACACTGCTCTTGGGATTCAGTTTCCGCATCACACTCGCTTGTAAAGGACGTATTTTAGAATAGCAATCTGTGTTGAAACTGCAGTTATTTATAATAATGCTGCTTACTCACAAAGAACGTTATAAACGGAATCGCGAGAAAAAAAAAAAGAATGATGAGCGTTTTAGAAGAAAGGAACGGGAAAGGGATGCAAGAAGAAGGAAGATGACACCTGCCCAGTTACGCGTACGCCGCCAACAGGTATGAGAATCGGTCAAGAAATACAGAGCTCAGAAGAAACTTTGGGGGTTATCAACAGTTACTTCCAGTACTACAAGTCCAACAACACAACTGTCTACATCGATTGCAGAGCCGAGTACGCCAACATCTGCTTATAAATGCAGACAAACATTGGGGAAAGCTGTAAAGCGTTTGGAGCAGGCTTTACCAGTGAGTCCGCGGAAGATGCGGGAAGTTGTTTCTGCGGTGAGTGCAAAATTTGGTGTAAGTTCATCTGCCTCTAGCAAGCGCAGTAAGTCTTCGCTTCCAAATCAAGAAGTTCTTGAATTCCTCAGTCGGGATGATATCAGTTGGCCTTCTCCTCGAGCAAGAGATTTTATCTCCGTAAAGGATAGTTCTGGACAGAAATTAAAACAACAGAAATGATTCATGTGCGTCACAATGCAAGAGGCACATGAACTTTATAAACAAGAATACCCACATCACGCAATCGGTCGGTTTTCTTTTTGTGGACTTCGACCAAAGCACATTTCTCTGCAACATCAAACTCCAAGAAATGTGTGCCTGTGCAAGCAGCATGAAAATTTCTCTTTGCTGATTGATGCTTTAAATTAAGAAGGACTTAACATTCCTAGCAAATTTAGTGAATTTACTTTTTCTGTGGCGTGTGACGACTCTAATGAACAGTGTATGGCTGGTGAATGTAATATTTGCTCTAAAAATATTTTAAAATATTCACCGACAGAGGAGAACTCTGGAGACGAAATTGAGTGGCGAAGTGATGATGAAAATCACATATCTCGAATTCAAGAATCTGGCACAGTTCAAGAGTGTTTTGATAAACTAGTAAAATCGTGTCCCTTGTTTATGAAACACACGTTTATTAAAAGAATGCAAAGCAAAATATTCGAAGTGCAGAAAAAACAAATGACTGAAAATTCAATGGTTTTGCAAGTGGATTTCGCGGAGAATTTCACTATTCTTCCACAAGATGAAATTCAGAGTTGTTATTGGCATCACCGACAGATTACGATATTTACTGCTGTTGCGTGGTTTGCAGGAGGAAATCATGCTTCATATGCGATTATGTCTGACCATATGGAGCATGACAAATATGTCACGCACTCATTTTTAAGCAGAGTATTAACAGACATCACGGAAAAACGACCAGAAATCAGCTCAGTGTTTATCTTCTCGGACGGGGCAGCAAGCCAGTTCAAGCAAAGGTTCATGTTTGCAAACCTAACGTTTTTTAAAGAAACTTTTGGAATGAATGTAACTTGGAATTTTTTGCATCTGGTCACAGGAAAGGTGCTGTTGATGGTGTTGGCGGAACACTAAAACGTAATTTGACTGTTGTTCTACGTGCAAAACGAGACCTTATAAACATACACGATGTTGTGGAACTAGCAAAAAGAAATTCAGCAAACACAAATGTTACATTTGTTCCTTCTGAAGATGTTGAAAGGAGTAAACCCCTTCTGAAAAGCCGCTTCGCCGATGTCTGTGCAGTACCAGGAACACATGATATTCACTATGTGGAGCCATTAAACAATACATAGTTCAGGCAATATTACCATATTACCGGGCAACTCAGCCAGTGAGCGATAGTCCCAGAGGCGGAACGTTCGCTTACAGGCAATGCAAAATATTTTAAGGGCAGGGATAACCTTAAGGACTGGCAACAAATGAGAAACACTGAAAAATGGGTTTTAACATTTATTTAAAAATAAGCACTTTCCATTAGATATCAAAAATTTCCAAAATCTTGAAATAAAATAAAATGTTTCTTCCCAGCCGGTTCCTAGTTCAACGGGATTTCTTCCTCAAAAATTACGTTCTGTAAATATATGAAATAAAATTAGCTTGATTGTTTTAAGAAATGAATCATTTCGTTATTTGAGATAACCCTATCTCAAATTTTCAAAATCTGATTTTTAAATCAATTAATTGAATCGACAGTAATTTTTCATTTACACTTGATTAATTGAATTTCCCTCTTCAAAAAAATTGAATAATTATTTCTTCTGATGAAATATTCCTACAATTAATTATTTAAACTCTAAATTATTTAACTGAAATAGTTTTAAGACTCACATTTAACTTATCATATTTTTAAACTTTGCATAAATCAACGCAGTGTTGTGCACAACTCACAATTCAATATCTTAAATTTTTCGACACGTAAGGTTATTCATTTACATTCAGTGAAATCAATCCATGGACGTGGCCCTTGCCTATCTATTTTTATTTGAAGCAATAGACCCAAATCTATCTTATTTCACCGTAAAAATGCTTAAAGGTTCATAACCGAGTCAAATATACTCGTCTCAAGCAACATGGAATCAAAGAAAATTTACGCGCATAGCGTACAAAACATCATGACGAAAAATCACCATGAAAAATCATAGTCATAAAATATTATCCAATCATTCATCTTACATTCATGCTTAGGCCCACGGCAACATTAATAAATAATTTTAACGAAATCTAGTCCTTGATTTTTATTTTTAATGCTTATTCGAAATTGGAGAAATTTTCCCGATGACGGTATCAGCTAATGACTACTATTGCGATCATTTGATATGTGATGGTATCAGGATTATCACTTTCACAATGAAATAAAATTCACAACGATGTTCCAGGGAAATTTTAAAATAGAATTCATCACACATAATTCCATAAAATTGCCTACTGCATCGGATAAATAAACATTCGCGTATGCGGTCTATGAGTCACGTCGTCATTATTATTATTCTCCTACTATCTCAAAAATATCAATTAATATGTGCTCTGCATGAAGAAACTATGTTCAGAGACATACTCTCTTTCAAAATCGACTCAAATAATGGACTCACAAATAAATACCTATCATCCGATCCATTTCCAAGTCTAAAATATCCAATAACACAGTAAATGCAAATAAGTGAACATTCAAAACACGACCGTATCCCAGGCCTACATCTACTCAAATTTGAGCACACATTAACCTCTTATAAGCTCAATAATAATTATACTCATGACCATAAATTATCCTTTAGACCGGAGTGATGTTAAAGTATTATTATTATTATTATTATTATTATTATTATTATTATTATTATTATTATTATTATGCGTGCGATCACGTCCTCATAGGCTATAGCTTAATAAATCATAGATGACTCTATCATATCCCGAATCCATAACAGACCACAAATCATCTGGGAAAAATCTTAAAATAATAGAACACGTCAATATTCTGTCCCATTCAATTCAAAAATTATTTTAAATTATTTAATAAATTTATAATTATTATCGCATGGGTCAAATAATTTTAGCAATCTCCCATGCTTATTCTGGGACAGTGAGAACCCGTCTTGAAGATATTCACTCAAGTAGAACAAATTAATAGGTCCCAAGTACAATTTCACACTCATCTCAAATTCTACCAACACCAAGGAAAGAAGAATGAAATTTCTAACTACGAAGACTAATAGAAATTATTGCAAATAGATAAACAAGGACTACGATTACAATAATATTACAAAAGAGTGATAGAAAATAATTTAAAATCTTATCTGAAGTGGACATGGTTCTGGACTTGGCGGATGATCAAGAAAATTGGATCAGTCACCCATCTCGAATAATTTTCTCCCCTCGGCTGAAGTACGCCTTACATTTTAATAATTCATGGCTGCAGTGAGGGTAGACATGGAACAGCTGCTGACTCCTTTATACTGTTGAGGTTTCATCCTTGGAAAATTTTCTGGACTGCTTGCAATCTTCCGTCTTCCATCTTCTGTTAAATAGCTGAAACTAATAAATCAGTCTTAATAATAGTTCCAAACACACACACGACGAGTTAGTATGGAAAAGATTATGTACTTAACTGTTTCTTTATTTTGTAGAATAAATGAAATCTGAACTGCTGTATTTCAGACATTTTTGCAAACTAAAATTTCCTCAGAAGCAGAAATATTGCCGTACGGTATCAGATAAGTGCTTATAGCTGCTAAAGTCAAGTAGATCGCCTCCAAATGAAATCAAGGAATGACGGTGAATGCAATCAGGGAATACGACGGCGAGAATGAAAAAATTTCCCCAGATGCTCAAGTATTTAATATTCTTGAGACGTAGGTGTGTCTTCAAGTTGTACGCTATTGGTTGAAATCTTGCGATCAGGCGAACCTTCCAATTCTATTGGTGAAACATTTTGACATACAAGTCCAGGAAGTATTGATCACCCTAGACCTGGTAATTCCGTGGTCACGTGTTACACAGCTGGAGTCGAGGACACGGCACAAAAAACCCAAGGGCACTGCTTGCTTGTCGGCAAAAAAACCCGTTTCTGCTGCACGCTCGCGGAGATACTGTAGAGTTGAAATCTCCATTCTGACTGGCAATTTAATGCATTAGTCCACCCTGATAATAAAATATTTTTCTCAAATAAACCAATTACCAATTTTCAAGGGTACAGTAGCAAAAAGAAATTCAGCAAACACAAATGTTATATTTGTTCCTTCTGAAGATGTTGAAAGGAGTAAACCCCTTCTGAAAAGCCGCTTCTCGATGTCTGTGCAGTACCAGGAACACATGATATTCACTATGTGGAGCCATTAAACAATACATAGTTCAGGCAAGAAAATATTATTATTCAGAAACAACTACCACGCACTCTCTACATCCAGACTAAAAGATCGAAGCAGATGACAAAAATCCACTCCCTGATACGACTTTTGAAGTGGGAGACTTTGTTCTTGGAAAATACAGTGGAAAGAAACATTCCAAGTATTATGTTTGTGTCATAACTGAAAGTGATGGTGATGTTTATTGTGTAACCAATTTTCGCAAGTGCAACGATGAAGCTAAACTGTTTTGTGAACCACCGACAAAAGATGAGTGCTTTTTAATTGAAAGTGAAATCGTAAGAATTTTTTTTTTCTTGCTAGGGGCTTTACGTCGCTCCGACACAGATAGGTCTTATGGCGACGATGGGATAGGAAAGGCCTAGGAGTTGGAAGGAAGCGGCCGTGGTACAGCCCCAGCATTTGCCTGGTGTGAAAATGGGAAACCACGGAAAACCATCTTCAGGGCTGCCGATAGTGGGATTCGAACCTACTATCTCCCGGATGCAAGCTCACAGCCGCGCGCCTCAACGCGCACGGCCAACTCGCCCGGTCGTAAGAAAATTACCGGTGCCTCGTTTAACTCGTGGGAAATGGTATTTTGATGAGTCTATACCAGAAGCAGAATGAACATAAATTGTTTTTCACTTTTTTTTTTTTTTCTTCTTCTTTCTGATCAGGCTTTTATTCAAACTGTAGGCCACGTGCTGGTAAGTGTTGAATGTCTAGATATTTTTAAATATCTTGGCTCATTTTACATTCACTGTTATTAGTGTTAAATAAATGTATGACAATTCATAAAAACATTTTACTTAGGCCACATGTCCGTACCAGTATCTGTAGTTATATATCTTATTATTATTATTATTATTATTATTATTATTATTATTATTATTTTATTATTATTATTATTATTATTATTGGGTGGAAGGAAGCCTGTAGTTTTACGTAACCGATAATCACACTATCATAAGTGACGGAACCTCATATTTTACGTAAAATCCGAACCACCGGACGACTTTCACATCAAAAATCACAGATGCATTAATCGGGACTCGAACCCAGACCATCTTGATGGTTCCAAGCAGTTTGACCGCTGCGCCATCACGCCCCTTATTTATTATTTCTTGCTGTGATATTAAATATACATTTTATCATTCAGTGATCGTGTTTGATGCGGAGTTAAAGATTTATTAGCCCCTCATGCCATGTCGCCATAGCACAGATTCGCTTGTGTAATTCCGCGACGCTGTCAAGTAAACACGCGACGATCGCTTTTAAATATATTACGCGAACATTACGCAACTTACACTTTTTTTTTTTTTTTCACAAAATGTACTAATAAAAGTTGCCACTATTTGCAGAATTGAGAAAAAACGGTAAGGTATGCAAAGTTAAAAGTCCGTCCCATGTAAACACCGATCGCTACGTTTAAACGTTTATAAAATCGCTTACATCAGGTTTATAACAATGAAATTTGTGGGTGTTAGTAAGTATCATCTAGACATTATTATGTATAAATCACAATTTGTTTAGGTGGTAAGTTTCATATATATGTTAAAATGAAATGTACAAATGTAAACACGCGACGCCTGGAATTGGCCATTAACAGTCTTATTTCAGAAATGTTAACATCATCCTCCCATCCTCCATTTGGGTACATAGCTTCTCAGTGCATATCTTGGAAACAGATGGAGAGCATGTTGTAGTGTCCTCCGCCTGGGAGCTCCGCAACCCGCTCCTGCATCGAAGCTACTCGACACTACGAGTGTGTGTCCAGCAGAGCGCTGACGTATGTGGTATGACGTCAGCCAGCAAGTATATATTGGAGCAACATTTCCACCGCTCCAGGCAGTCAGCTGTGTCCTGCAATCAGGCTACACCGTATGTCAGACACGGAGACATCTCTCTTAAAAATGAACAGGGGGATTGAATTCTGATCGGGAGGCTTCACCTCAGGGCAACTACTGCCTCAAGATTCTTGCCTCCTGTGTAACTTGCCCACACCTGCCTAGCATTCTGCTAGCAAGAACATTGCACCAAGCTCCATCCAAACTTCAGATAGCCATCTGCTATCGTAAACTTTCACTCCTTTGTGGCACTCTATCTCGTCAAGATAGATCTCATTGTACATGTAGAATCTTAATTGTACATATGTATATACTTCTTCAACCAACGGTCAACTTATGTTATTATCTAGCGTGTTCACCACTCAAAGAAGCAAGTTTAAATTCCCTTCATTTTGTGTGTATTGTATGAAAGACTGCAAACCAATAAACTTTTAAGCTGTGTTTTGTATATCGTGCTTCTTGTATACAACAGAGCAGACTGACCATGTAAAGACATATGGATAGAATACATGTAAATGAAACACATGGGTCCAAAATTTTTCAGCTTCAGCCTTCGTCATTGGAGAATAGGCTAAGAATGGTAGTATTGAATGTTTACAAGTCTTCTAAATTTGAAATTACTCTGTATAAAATATTGGTTGATGCTCTTCTGAAAATGTCTTCTTCTTCTTCTTTTTTTTAAATGCTAGCATCTGTCCCTCCAAAACACATTGCAATGTTCCTGAATTAGGGTTTTCAGCTAAATTTGGGGGCAATTTTGACAATGATGGAATAATTTATTTTATGTTTTGTTTTTACAACATACCAGTCACTCACTCTCGCTAATTGTACATGAGTAAAAGTAGTGGATAATGGCTTCTCTGTCAGGTTTTTAGCACTCCTTCCATAGGTAATCTCATCATGGTATGGTTGTACAACGCTATCATTTTACGAGGAAACTTTCGATCACCGCTGTTAACTTCCGGCTCTCTCAACTGCAGAGTGGGAAGCCAGGTGACGGATGACAAAACAAGGAAACCAATTAGATTGCAATGGAACCCAGCTCACACTTTTATCACAGGGAGCGTGTTCCATTACTACTGACAAATCAAGACGTTTAGCAACTACAAAATAAAATAACCCTACAAATTTGAATATTGTTATTAAAAATACTCTACTTGTATACAGGCTTATTACTCACCATTTATTTCTGATACTCTTGAAAATGACCTCCTCCTGCAGTAAAATGTACACTACATCGTTGAAACAAATTACAATAGAACCTCGATTATACGTTCCTGGAAACTACGCTTTCCCATATTATTCATTCAAATTACGTGGTCCCGCGAGCATCCTAATGAAATCATGTTGTAAAAATCTCACATTATCCGTTCCTCGAAGAAACGATTTCCCGGATCAACCGTCCAGAAATTTCAGTCCCATCAATGCTAAATCCTCGATCACGTGTTTTTCAAGAAACTGTATCTTACGAAAGGATGGCTACGGCATAGTTACGGATCTTGGTGTTGACGTCCCGTCATTGCGGTAATTTGAGGACGTATTGTAGGCCTACTGGAAAAGCGATCGGTGGTCAACTTGCATAAGGGATCATCATAGCATCACATTCGGGTAGTATTGTTTAGAAAATCCTCGGAAATCATAAAGCAGAGAGTACTCACAACAATTGGAAGGAGACAGAGCTCATTTTGACAGCTCTATTTGAAGACAGAATGAGTTTCGTCAAATGTTCGTACTTGAACGTCTACATTATGTCCAGGGTAAGATGTTTATTTTTTTACTGGTTTCGAGTGTATCGCCAAACAGGTTTTCAGCATTTCCCTCAGGGCACTGTATAGTCATGGGCTTTCAGGCAGGAATCGAAACTGCTCCTTCTAAAGTAACACATATTTAGTATTTAATATTATCGTACCAGTATATGATTATGTTATCGAGACCAGAACAGATGTTGCACCTTTCATACATAAAGCCATGGGACGTTTTGGGATTGCCTATTACTGTTTTCGTCCTAATATTATAAGACTGGGAATTTCACGTTTGTGTGTTAAAATGTTATCAAAACCGCAGTCGTTTTATTTGCGCACGTTACATTTAAAAACTTTGTATCATTTCGCACTCGTACCGACTTGTACAGCGAGCACGCTTTCCAGCTGAGCTCAAGGTCGTGAATAATCATAATTTCGGAAGTGTTAATGATATTTTTCTCTTTCCAATTTGATTGGGATTAGTGACGGGCAGAGCTAAATATAATGCATTCGAGAACTTGAGGATTGATACTTTCGAAACTATATTCTCGAGTTCATCATAACCTTTAAAAGTCGATGTGGGCCTAATTTACGTGGTACAAGATTTCCATAAACTGACTACGAACAGTATACTGGTGACCAAATTACAATGGCAGATTTAAAAAAAAAAAAAGATTTTGCCATCATGTTGGGACGCTTTTGTATCTAATGTGCTTTATTTTATTAGATTAGAGAATGAAATACTACTTGTGAAGTCGCGTACCGGTAATTAATGTTTGAAGCCAGCCCCGCGGTCTAACTTGCCTGCCTCTCAGCCAGAGGGCCTGGGTTTGATTACTGGCCAGGTCAGGCTTTTTTACCTGGATATGAGGGCTGGTTCCAGGTTCAGGCATTCTGCGATTACCTTCAGTTGAGGAGCTATTTAATAGTGATATGGTGACCCCGGTCTAAAGAGCCAGGAATAAAGGCTGAGAGGATTCGTCACACTGACCATGCGTCACCTAATAATCTGCAGGCCTTCGGACCGAGGGTGGTCGCTTGGTAGGTGGAAGGCCCATTGGGGCTGTAGTTTGGTTTGGTCAGGGGCGTTTGTAAGATTATAAGTAGCCTATACATATTCCATTTTTGTGATGTTTAGCCAAATTGTTAATGGTTCGTTTGTTCCCGGATTTTCTGTTTTCCCGTGTTGTACGTTTTTTTTTCTGTGGTCCCTCCAAAAACATAGAATTGAGGTTTCACTGCTTTGGTAATAGACTGTATTGCACATGTTATTTCAGCCTTCAGTTCTTGTATAGTATGCGGATTATTATCACAAACTGAATTTGTTTTATGCCACTTTTTCATTAACTTGGAAATGCAAGAATTTTTTAGCAAAGCTTGTCATGATATTTAGGAGCAAATCTCCAAACACATCTTCTGTAGTTATCTTTTTTACATAACATTGCCCCATGTGAATTTGCTGTTCAACCAAATACTTCATTTTCTAGTCTTTACTTACTACACAAGCAACAGTTGCACACATGTTTTGGTACAATTCTCAGAAGCAACTAACTGCTGAGATGTTTTGTCACCTGTCACCTGGCTTTCCTTGTCAGGTTCGATCCTGGCTCAGTCCGGTGGTATTTGAAAGTGCTCAAATACGTCAGCCTCGAATCGGTAGATTTACTGGCATGTAAAAGAACTCCCGCGGGACTAAATTCCGGCACCTTGGCATTTCCGAAGACCTTATAATAGTAGTTAGTGGGACGTAAAGCAAATAACATTATTATTATTAAATAACCTGGCTTCCTACGCTGCAATTGAGAGAGCCAGAAGTTGGTCAGCAACAGGATTTTATGAAGTTTTCTCGTAAACTAAGAGCACTGTAGTAACTGGTTGTTTCCTGTTATTTGGAAATCTATAAAACTATAATTTTAAAAGATCCTCTGTGAAATTTAACTGTTGTCCATAACCATTAACAAGGGAATATTGAAACTTTATTGTATTATAGAAAATGTAATTAATGCAGTGAAAATAATTTTATTTATATTCAACTGATAATAATTCCTTTCTAGTTATAGGGGTCTGCCAGCACCACCTCCAGCACCAGGTGACTATGGTATGTATTGCAATAAATCACCTACTTGAGAAAACTGTAAAATATTTCAATAAAGGTGTGTGTGAAGTTATATATGTGAAAAGAGTAGCTTAACCATATCTAAGTATTGGCAGAGCTTACCAGAGTATCGCTCTGACACCTCCAGTAGAGTAATCGAGGTACAGGCCATGAAGGCTCTTGGACACGTGGAAGGTAAAGGCTTCCACTATCCGTAACCTTGGCACTTGATGGGGTAAAGTGGTTAGCTCTATGCCCGGCCGCCTTTGCCCTCAGGAGTTAACCTGGTACTCATTTTTGATGTAGGCTGAGTGAACCTCAGGGCCTTGTGCACCTCCGATAGTGGAAATCTTGTATCTTAAATTTTACGACTTCTTGATGAGGATTTGAACCTACGTCCTTCTGGGCGAACCGAGCACGCCTTTACCGCCTGGGCCAGGCAGCCCCTCTTCCAGTAGAAATGTGCACTTTTGTCATTTATTAGTGGGCTACATGCAACTATTTGTAGTTTCTACTAGAATAGTGATTATTAATTTACACTTAGTTCATTATATTTCATTGATTTTTATTCACAAAATCTCTGTGGTAAGGGTTGGATCAGATAGATATTAGAGGTCTGCATGGACCAAGATTCTTAGGCCCGGCTCGGTTCGATCCTAACAGAACCTAATGTGCCAGTTCACTGTCATAAATTGACACTTTGGAACTAAAATGGACTCAGTTCCCATGAGACGAATAGATACTGCACATAAATTCAATCATTGATATCGAGAAAGTGATATATATAGCGTAACTGAAACAAAAAATATCAAGGCAGCAGTGAAAAAAAATAAAGTAAAGCCTAGGATTGTTATATCATTATTGCTACTACTTCTCATAAAAAGACTGCAAACTGAAAGAAGGAAGGTACCGATCATGGTAAAATAATCGTATAATATGAGGAGCATATTGAGATTTGAAGAAAATCAATACAATATTTGCGAAAAGAAGACCTAAGTTACAGAACACTACGCCGAAACATGCAAAATAAAGGCAATTAAATTAAAGTGGCATATTGATAAGGAGATTGCAGGAAGGATTACGTCATGAATCCCAAACAGCAGCAGATAACATTCATAGCTGACCAGAAAGAACTATTTAAGTCACAGAAATTGGTAGTATCAATGTATCAAATAGAAATTGTACTCCATGAGAATGATTGATCGGGGCGGTGGAGGCGTCCATCAACTTTATTAAAAAGAAATCAGCCGTTGAATACAACTCTCTAATAATCTCTGCGAATCCACGACTTCCAAACGAAATAGAAATTGGAAATTAATCGGTAATGAGCTAGTCTGGATTTCTTTGCAATCCGCCCTGGACGCAGGAACGGTGCACTAAGCATGAGAATAGTAATAGTTTACCAACTGTCCCAGCCTATTTGTCCAAAACTTTATATAGAATATATTTTTAAACAAAATTATTCAGCAGTTGGAAGTGTGGAAATGATTACGATGCATAATACAGTAAAAGTCTGCTAATGAGTACGGCATATAGCAAGAACCCAATTGTAATAACAATAACAGATTTTTCTGTCCCTTGAAAATCCTATATTAAACTGTCTATTATCCTTCAGTTACAGTGAAATCTCTATCACTGATGCATCAGTTGTTATGAGCGATTAAGCGTGAAATTTTTTTTCCATTATTGATATTTGTAGTGACAATAGAGCGCTTACCGTAACAATTATAAAAGAAAGAACATTTACCACTTACTAGGCCACTCAGCTGTTGCCCATGGTTCATGAACTAGAACGTGACTACAGTAATCCACACCATGAACCAAAAACCATGAACCAGCTGTGAGCTTGCATCCGTGAGATAGTGGGTTTGAACCCCACTGTTGGCAGCCCTGAAGATGGTTTTCTGTGGTTTCCCATTTTTACACCAGCCAAATGCTGGGTCTGTACCTTAATTAAGGCCACGGCCGCTTCCTTCCCATTCCTAAGCCTTTTCTCTCCCATCCTCGCCATAAGACCTATCTGTCTTGGTGCGATGTAAAGCAAACAGCAAAAAAAATTAATTCTAATACCACATTTAGTTTCTGTAGCAAGTACAGTTAGTGTAAACATTTGGGGAGCAATTTCAGAAATGTGTTGAAGAGAAAAGTCATAGTAGGATTTTTCTTTTTCTTTTTTTTTTTCAGTTCTTAGGAATTATGAGTTGCAAGTTAATTTTGACTGAGCTACATTTTTGCTCTGGAAAAACTTGAGACACGTGGGCACACTGCAAGATTTACAGTATATATTCACTTTCTTGGCATGGGTTCAAGCATAATTGCTGTCTTTTCCCCAGTTAGTTTTCTGTAGCAAAGGGAACAGCTGAACGCCAGAGTCGTATAGCATCAAAATGTGAGACAGTAATGACATACTCACACCCCACACAGGTGTTTTAAACTGATACGTGATTAATCACCAGTGGGCATGTGGTTCATCAAAGTGATTTCACTTCCGGGTCTGCTGGCCCAGCGGTGGACATACCCATAATTTTGACAATACAAATAAAACTGTAAAATAATAATCACAATTCTGAGAAACAAATTATAAGGAGAGCACTAAAACATGATTTTAGGGAGTTGGTCCTACTCGGTACCCTCGATCCTCAATTGTCATGGCAGCGCTAGATGTGTTAAAATATTTTGTACAGTTTTGTAGTATCTGTAAAATGGTGGGTATGAATCTCACTATTGGCATTTCTGAAGATGGTTTTTCCATGGTTTTCAATTTTTCACACTGGGTATTGTTGGGGCTGTACCTTAATGAGGGCAATAGTTGCTACCTTCTCATTCCTTGCATTGCCGGAAACCTTTGATGTGTTAGTGCAACGTTATACCGCTAAGAAAAGAAAAAGAAAAGAAACTTACTGCTTTTGTTCTTTAATGTATTTAACATAAATATTGTATGTGTGAAATGCTGTGCTTATGATCATGAGTCCAGCGACATTACTGTATTATATGCCTGTGGTGCAAGATTGAACTCTGCTTGCTGTTCTGCCCTCTGGCTGTGGAGTGACATATGTATGAGATGTAGTATGGTGACCATGGTCTCTGCACATTTAAATGCCCCCTGATTTTAAAGGGACATAGTGTTGGACGATCTTTTCCCTCTTCTGCCATTATTCCCACATACTGGTGGGATGGGTGTGACTTGGATTACATATGAGAAGAGTTCTCCTTTTAGTGTTGTACACTTATTTTAATCATCAGTCAATCAATCAGTTAATCAATCACTCCTGCTGTACATTTAGGGCTGCTACCGAGTTGGTCGGTTCACCATGTCTTTTCTTATGTGATTTCAAAGAAGTTGGAAATTTATCGAATACGTCCATTGATAACTTATTCCAATCCCTAATTCATCTTCCCATAAACAAATACAAGGGGGGCTGCAAAAATAACTGTTCACCATTTTTTTTAAATACAGAATTTTTTTTTTTTCAAGTTACAACCTTGGTCACCTTTGAAGTACTCTCCATTAACACTCATACATTTATCCAAACATTTCTTGCTTTGCATGAAACACCTTTTATACTCGTCCTTTCAGATGCCTTGCAGAACCATCTTGATTCTCTTTCATCTCTGGAATGTCTGTAAAATGTTTCCCTTTCAACACCATTTTCATCTAGGAAAACGAAAAGGAATCCTAAGGTGCAAGATCTGCTGAATAGGGTGGGTGAGGATGCTGTGTCATGCAGTTTTTTGCCAAAAAAATCATGTGCAAAAATGGCTGTGTGAGTTGGAGCATTGTCATGGTGAAAGAACCAGTTCCCACTCTACCACAAATCGGGCTGTTTCTACTGCCTCAAAACACTCAGGTAGAAGACTTGGTTCACTGCTTAATGCTCAGGGATATACTCTGAGTGGTTAATTGGGTGCTGTCCGGTGCGTTGACTGTTGCTTTGTCTTGGGGTTGTGCCCATAATACCGCAATTCAATTCCAGTGATGATTTTGTCAAAAAAAGTTATCTTCTACTTACAAGTGATCCAACAAGTCATGACAAGCAGCAAAATGAGCCACCTGTGGATCAGGAGTCAACAAGTGGGGGGTGAATTTTGCTGCGATTCATCTCATTTACAAATCTTCACCTACAATGCTTTGCGCTGAGCTCTACAAAAGACCAGATAGTTCAGCAAGTTCATCAGTAGTAAACCTTCTATCCTTGTATACAAGTGCGCAAATTTTTGCCACATTTTCATCAGTTCTGGACATGGAAGGCTGGCCTGGGCATTGAATGTCTTCGATCGACATGTCGCCGTGTTTGAATCGCGAATACCAGTCAAGCACTTGAGTTTTTCCAAGGTGTGTTCTTTATAAGCTAAAGACAACATATCAACTGCTTCCGATGCACTTTTACCGAGCAGAAAACAAAATTCAAGGCCACGCCTGTTCTCGAATATCATCCATTTCACAAAATCACAAAAGTTGAACATGTTGAAAAACTCATACAAAAACTGTCACAGGGGCTTGCTATAACCATCTCAAACCATAAAGCTTGGCATACTGATTCAGGAGGGGTTTCTTAACATTCGCCTAGAGGTAGAAGCCCGAATTGCAAGAGCGATGCATACAGTGAATTACACCCGGTTATTTTAGGGTCCCCTTTCATACTGGCCCCAATTTCTTGAATCCTGTTTTTCCTACTTTTAAAAACTCTATTCAAACTTTTTCATCTATTAATGTCATTCTATGCTATCTCTCCACTGACAGCTCAAAACTTACCGCTTTCAAGCAACTCATCTCCCTACTCTCAAGTCTTCCCAGTGCAAAATTTACAACATTTTCATAACACAGGTATTAATCTTTTATCAGAAATTGCTCCATACAGTTTGTGCTACTTTCCTTTTGATATTTTCCAGTTATCAAATCACGTAGTCCTGGTTATGGTCCCATACTCTAATTGGGGTCGTACCAGTAACTTATATGCCCTTTTCTCTACATCCTTAATAATGTTATTTGCTTTACATCCCACTAACTACTTTTACAGTTTTCAGAGACACCGAGGTGTCGGAATTTAGTCCCACAGAAGTGTTTTATGTGTCAGTAAATCTAACGATACGAGGCTGACGTATTTGAACACTTTCAAATACCACCGGACTGAGACAGGATCGAACCTGCCAGGTTGGGGTCAGAAGGCCAGCGCCCCAACCGTCTGAACCACTCAGCCCAGCCCTCTATATCATTACAACAACCCCTAAATACCCTTATATCTGTATGAAAAGATCCGTAACCTTTATTTGCAACTTTAATAATCTGATTACCTTAGTGAAGATCTTTCCTTATATTAGCGAACATGTGGACTTGACCCATTTTTACAGCCGGATGCCCTTCCTTATTCCAACCCTATGTGGAAGGATGTATTCGCTACTGCATGTTTCTGTAGTGATTGATAGTGTGTTGTGTATGGATGAAGACATGTGTATTAAGACATATACAAACACTCAGTCCCCGAGCTATAGGAAATAATCAGGCACGTGTCTAAAATTATTGGCCCTGCTGGAAATCAAACCTGGGACCCTCTGAACCAAAGGCCACTATTCTAACCATTCTGCCAAGAAGCAGGACAGTGTTTGACAATCTATGGTTGCAATTATTAATGACACATGCCTTTCTTCATTAGCTATGTTCTGTCCTAAAATTTGCACACATTAGTTTACAGAAACAAGATTAGAAAGTACCATTAAAATTGTTTTCTTGAATTACAGGTGATGGAGCTGCCAGTGCAGTAAGGTAATATATGACATTATAGTTACTTGATCCTTATTTTAACGTATTATATGCTGTTATTACTATTTTTCACCTGTAGCAATTGCAGATAATGAAATAAGATGTTACATGATTTCAGTCTCTAAATTAAGCTGTTGATTGAGCAATAGTTACTTAGTCTGTAATCTCTATAACAGATAGAATTCTAAATTTAGAAACAAAAGAACAGGATTTAAATGTTTTCAGTCCAAGAATACTAAATAATGAAATTATATGACATAGCACCTATTAATGATTATAGTGTTTGCTCAGGTGTAAAGAATTTTTTTATTCAATAGTGCATATTCATAGCAAAGTTCCTGCTTATGAGCAAAGAGTAAAGCAGTGCAGTCAAGAACTAGAATGGTACTATGGTACCCATCAAGTTGGCTGTGCGATTAGAGTCCCGTAGCTGTGAGCTTGCATTCAGGAGATGGTGGGTTCAAATCCCACTGTCAGCAGCCCTAAAGAGGGTTTTCCGTTGTTTCTCATTTTCACACCAGGCAAATGCTTTTGAAATGTGGATGTACCAAAGGATGCAGAGTTAAAATGACCAATATAGAAGTTTTGCAACATCTGAACAAAGAACCAAAAATTCTCACTACCATTAAGAGAAGGAAGCTTGAATACTTTGGTCATATGATGTGGAGTAATGAATACCACCTTCTATAAGTAATGCTCCTAGGGAAAGTTAATGGAAAACGGTAGGACATCATGGCTCGGCAAGTTGAGCCAGTGGTTTGGGATGACGAAGGTTACTCTATTCAGAACAGCTATGAACAAACAAACAACAGATCGTGCTACTGATTGCCAATGTTCTGCAAGGACATCCCACATGAAGAAAAAGAAATGCTGGGCCTGTACCTTATTTAAAGCCATGGCTGCTACCTTTCCAATCCTAGCCCTTTCCAAACCTTGCATCTCGTAATGTGTTAGTGTGACATTAAACTATTAGCCATAAATAATAAAGATACATATGCCACTGTTAAGTCAATGGAAGGAAGCAAAGCTTTGTTTGCTCCCTCAACACTTCTTAAATAATGCCTTTGAACAAACACACTAACCTCCATTGCACTGTAAAACAAATGAATAGGAAGAAAACATATTTTTAGCAATTAATTTCATGAAATTGAACCTATCCTATCACACAGTTTTTCAAAGTGTACATGTGCAAGTGCTTTTGTCATAATATTGGCAATTTGATTTTCGCCTTTCACTTGCTGAACATTTCAATGTCCATCTAGAAATTTTTCACAAAGAAAATTGTGGTGTACTTCAATATGCTTTGAGTGCTTGAAATTTGGGTTTTATCTTTACAGCATTCATACTATCAACATACAACAAAGGCACATGGCACAGCTTGGATATCTCATTCAACCATCTACTCAACAAAATTGCTTCCTTTGCACCTTCAATCACAATGACAAACTGAGCTTCTGTGTTCACAAACAATGGGCTCTTTTTTTTCTGGCTTAGCCAAGTAACTGCACCACTGCTGTATCTGCATACCATCCCAGAAATAGACCACTTTGTTTCTATATCTCCAGCAAAATCTGCATTGAGAAGACTTCTAGTACTCCATACTTGTGGTTTACTTTATAGAAAAGTCCACAGTTCTTTATACCACGCATGTACCTAAAAATCCACTTCACAGAACTCTAGTCAGATTGTGTGGGTTTCTCCAATTTCTGGGATGCATTCCCAACACCAAATAGAATATCTGGTCTTGTAGCAGTCATCAGATACATGAGACATCCCACTGTTATATCATATGTAATGTAGCATTAAGCTGATACATGAACTTTCTATTCACCATCTGTTTTCTTAACAATTCATACAATACACCCTGCCACCTAGATAATACAAGACATCTTTCCTTTTCTTTCAGCATTTAATAATAGTGACACGATAAAAATTAATATTAAAACTACTTAATATGATGTTGTTGTTGTTTGAGTCATCGGTCAATATACTGGTTTGATGCAGCTTCCTTGCCACCCTGTTGAGCCCTTATTGAAGTGCTCATTTAATTAATCAGTCATTTATTTGAAATTTTAGAGAATATTGATTTTTATTAAGCACTAGTAACTGGCAGCAAACATCTACATTCAGCAGCACATGTCGCAATTTCTACAGGAAGCTTGGAGCCCAGGCCTGTTTCTCGCCAGCTTAGAAAGAGGAATTTCGACATGATGTACACAAAGCAGAACAAGGAAACAATAGAACTTCAACAGCCAGTACAATGGAAAAACATTTCAGAGGCCCGGCGAGAGGCTAGAGGAGCTGGAAATACACGTTTGAAGTAAGCGTCGGGTACGCGATGTATTGAACCAACAAAATTTTAGTGCCACGGTCATTTTGGCAAGGGATTGGCCTATGTAAGGGATGGCCCCAATCAAGCATACAACAGCGTACAAGAGGAGGAATTAATACAAGCAATGAGCGCATGGGCTAGCGCCCCATTTATTCGGCAAGATTCTGTGTAGGTAACATCGAGAGAAGTATTATTTACATGAGTGCGGGTCAGAACTTATGTTTCTTGATCGTGTGGGGACTTGAACTTTGGTTTAAAACGCTCAGTCTGCATTTCAGTTATTCAAGATTTTAAACTTTTGAGAATGGCTTTTATTTTTCAATTTCTGGAGGGAAGAACAGTTTCCAGATAGTCATTCAATGTTTACTAGCTTGCGGGTGTAAACAGATTTTACGAGGACATCAAATTCAGTAATTTTGAGTCCTGCATTTAAATGGGAAATATTTGACCTAGTTACGGGATTAGATAAGAAGTTATTCTGCGACTGAATGGGAACTGGTTTCACAGTCAGTGGAAATTACCCCGGCTGTAGTAATCTAGTAACTGGTAGGTTAATCTTGACGCGATTTTCTACACCGTGAATTAGGGGATGTTTTAAACAACATCCAGAAGCAGCGACACAGACCACAAGATCACCTCTTCAACGCCAGGAAGAGACCCAAGGGCTGACCCAGTTCTTTACTGAAGGCACCACTTTCAATGTGGCTGGCTAAAATTATGGGGTGCCGGCTGTGCTGAAGGCAGGCGGCGATAGATGAGTACAAAATTTTTAATGTAAGTGTATGTGAGTGTAAATGTGTTTTAATGGTGCAAAAGGGGATAAGTTAGTTTTAATATTTAATGTCTGTAAATTTTGCTTTGTTTGGAAGGACTACATCTTATTTAAAGTAAATGTTAGGAAGCTTGTTAATGTAAATATAATTGTAACGTAAATGTGGACAAATTGCATAAGGCTGCAGCTTGCCTTCCATTTTATTCAGATTTCTTTTCTGCTGAATGGTTAGAGTCTTTTCTTTTTACGAGTTTCTTATTTTAGCCTCATTTATTTTGATTTGTTTTGCTTTGATGTTTGCGATGCACTGTACGTCTCGGGGCTTAAATGTAAATGTAAATAAGGATTCAAATTAAAGTCAGGTAGGACTAAATGAAGTTATTATTAATAGGAGCTCAAAGTCTACGGAAACATGCCGTCAATTTTCTGCGATTTCTTGCGTGATATGTGAACGAGAATGTGTGAAATGGTGGAGTTTGGATCCACAATTTTTGATAGAGTCATCTTCGTGACTGTTTGAATATCAAGGCGAGTGTAAATTAGTGTTTATTCATGAGTTCCATGAATGCAGTTTTGTATTTCAAGTTCGTAATATTAGAATCAATTTTCTGTAAAATTTGTTATTATTATTATGATTATTATTATTTATGCTAGTTTCCTTGAGTTGTGAGGATAATATATTTCAGTAACTATGATTGATTATCTATGTGGCAATTTCTTAGTTTCAGATTATTATTGAGTTGGCCACTTTATTATTCATGTTTAATTTTACGAGTACGAGTGCTATGATTTGTGACCAGCACGGTCTTGTGTCTTTTCATGTGCATGACGTCATTTTATATACTTATTCAGTTTTTGGCAACTTTAGGACATGTGATATGGTTTAGTGTGATTTTGAGTAAGAGGATGTGTTCCTCATTTGAAAGGCCTGCATCCTTCATGATTGTGTGACTTGCCTCGGGTAGACTGTTGAGCAACATGTGTTAAGGGTTGGACCCTGTTTTTTTATTATTTATATTTGCTGCTTTATTTTGGGAGAATGAATCTCTGCTTTTGAGTCATTCTGCCGTGTTTTGGCGAGGGTGATATGTTTGTCTACTGAGGAGAGTTTTATTTGAGCAGCCTATAGTTCATGATGATTTTATTGTTTTTGTCCATGTCTCTACGGTTGTTGCAGTAGACAAAATTTTTATATTGCTATGTTTATTTTAGTTTTTCTTTTGTGATTTAACCGTGCTGAGGAATATTTTTGTGTCACTTTGATTTGTGTGGGTCGTTATAAAGTCCACCAGTTGATTGCTTTTGTGTCATGTAATTTATTTCAGGAACCTACGTTGAATAGGATGTGTTGCTTAAAGTGTAAAATTGTGTTTCCTTATATTTTCCATCAAGGCTTGGTGTGAATTAGTGTTGCGTGAATACCGCATGTTTTCTTGGTGAGCCCTGGAAAATATCACATCATGATTTTGTGTCTTTGATTGTGTGTATTTGCCATTTATGTGATTTTATTTGGTGTGTGGTTCTGATCCACAGTGTTTGTTGTGCTCATGAGGTTGCTCATGATTGAGGTGTTGTATTTGAGCATAGGATGTTTTACCACTCAGCGTGTTATATATTGTACAGTTAGATTAGTTTTTGTCTCCCCTTTGCGCATTAAATCACGTCTTTTCTTAAGGTTAGGGACCCCCACTGCAATGTCAAGTGTGCAGAAACGGGGAATGTACTCATCTACAGTTGAATGTGTTAACAAAAGTAAAGCCAGGAGCGTGGTGCGAACACGCAAGCCCAAGGTGTAAAATTAATGAAACTTCAAGATTTGATTTGATTTGATATGGTAAGTATGTGTGTCAGCATGCATTGTATATTTGTAATACAGGGTCTTTATATTTATGCTTGGCAGGGGCTTTATCGCTCGAACTTGGCCACCGATGACAGGCCGCCACCAGCCACTGGCGCGCACGGTTTTTGGCACTTCTGCAGTTGCTGAGAGCTGAGCTCCGAGATAGTACGGTGTTCAATGAAGCTACTGCGTACTGTATGTCATATTGTATAGTGTTTTATTGTGATTGTGTATAGTGCTGTAATGTATGTGAACTATTCGTTACGTGAATGTGTATATCTGCTCAATACTTACATTAAGTGCAGAAAATCGTGCGCTAGGACAAGACTAAAGTTTTGACCGAAATTCCCAGGGAGACCCATTCCTATCAATCGGACAATAAAACATCTGGCCAAGAGTTCAAACCTACAGGTTCAGTAAACAATAAAAATAGACGTAAATGTTGTTATGTCCTTACTGAAGCGTGTTTGGTACGATGATCATAAGTAAAAATCTGTGGCTCCCTCGTAGCCCAGATTTAACGGCATATGATTTTTATTTGTGGGGAATGTTAAAAAATATAGTTTATGGGAATGCCGATGGAACTTGAAAGCACAGTGCCGGACATTGAATATGTTGCGCTGATCTTCAGGAGCTAGCAATTTGATTCAATCAAGCTACTCGTCTTCGACTTCTACACAATTCTGGGACTTCATATATACTAAATTGTGTTGTGACTTCGTGCCTGATAGTATATGCAGGCTGGCTCACTTAACTGTTCTCCGCTTCTCGTAAACATTTTGAGACACAGTGCCGAACATTGCGTGTGTTGTGCTACTATTCAGAAGATTGCGCCTTAAGTGACTGACCTTCTACTTCTTTTAGATTTTACGATTTAAAACCGTGCAGTGCCTATCCCCATTTTCTTATATTGCTTCTTCAACTGTTTTTGTTAAAGACTCATTCTTTAATTTCTTATTTACCTATGCATTGTTTTTACATTTTATTTGGCTGATGATGACCCAGATTGGGGTCAAAACCAGTACCGCTTCCGCTTATAATTAAATAGGAATGTAACACCATATTTCTTACTTACTTTATTGAATAGATTGAACTACGTTATTTGCTATATCAATTTAATTGCACTACCTGAGACCCCTCTCATGCTCCTTATCCCAACAACTTTTCATGGTACAATATATATAAATTTAGTTAATGTAAGAACCTGTAATTAATATTATATCATTTATTATTACTTGTATATATGATTTGTAATCCACTACAGAATTGTGAAACACATTGTAACATCCAGAATGGCACTAGATCAGACGACATGATGGTAGAATATTCTGTGTATAACCATGTTGTTAGGCACTCGAGAATTTACAAGAAGGTATTTTTGTAATGTATATTTCTAGAAGCCTGGCCAGACACATATATAAGCAGGTGGTCTTGATGGTAGAGAAGAGTTATTGTTTAGTAGAGATATGGTATAACAGGAGTTTTACTGGTGAACACGTGTTGTGGTTAGGCTGACATGCCAATGTAGACAGTCGGTGGTCAACTGTTTCAGCTGTGTTTTAAGGTTGCTATCTCCACATGATAGGCAGTTGTTAAAAAGGTGGTTTGTTGATGTTTACGGAGTGAAGTGTTTTGTTGTGACGGCAGTGATTTAGGTTATGTGTATTTAATTTGTAAATAATTGTAAATAAATCTGTGTACACAAGTTGACCACATTTTGTGTGCGTCATTGTGGATACATCAGAATACCAGTATTCAAGAAAGAAGGTAAGATGATGTGTGGTAACTATCAAGGAATTGCCATCATCTCCCATGTAGCCAAGATAATGGAAAGGATGAAGAATTTGAGAAAACATGGAAAGTCAGTTACAAGAGGAACAGTTTGGATTCAGAAGTGGAAGGTCAATCAATAAATCAATCAATCAATGAATCAATCAATCAGTCAGTCAATCAGTCACTACTGATCTGCATTTAGGGCAGTCGCCCAGGTGGCAGATTCCCTATCTGTTGTTTTCCTAGCCTTTTCTTAAATGATTGCAAAGAAATAGGAAATTAATTGTACATCTCCCTTGGTAAGCCAACGGCCATAGCCGTATTGAAACACCGGATCCCGTGAGATCTCTGAACTTAAGCAACATTGGGTGTGGTCAAGACTGGATGGGTTGCCACGTGCTGTTGGTGGGGGGTAAGGGAATGGAGGAGCGGAAAGGAACTGGCCACCCTACCATACGTAAACTCCGGCTCAGGCACACCTCTGCGGAGGTTCGGACCTGCCTTTGGCCAGAATACACCCTTACCTTCCTTGGTAAGATGTTCCAATCCCTAACTCTCCTCCCTATAAACTAATATTTGCCCCAATTTGTCCTCTTGAATTCCAACTTTATCTTCATATTGTGATCTTTCCTACTTTTAAAGACATCACTCAAACTTATTTGTCTACTGATGTCATTCCACGCCATCTCTCCACTGACAGCTCAGAACATACCACTTAGTTGAGCAGCTCGTCTCTTTTCTCCCTAGTCTTAAGTACTTACAAAGATCACCAAAAAGAACTTTCACCCCATCAATGCAGTAATTAAAACTGAGGGGACTTTTCGTATTTGTGAAACTCACAACCTGACTTTCAACCCCGTTTATCATCATACCATTGCCTACTGTCCATCTCACAACATTATCGAGGTTATTTTGCAGTTGCTCACAATCTTGTAAATTATTTATTACTCTGTACAGAGTAACGTCATCTGCAAAAAGCCTTATCTCTGATTCCACTTCTTTACACATATCATTGATATATATATATATGTAAGAAAACATAAAAGTCCAATAAAGCTTTGCCTACTCTAATGCTCTGAGATCTATTTTCTAGAAATATACCCACCCATTCAGTCACTCTTTTGTCAAGTCCAATTGCACTCATGTTTGCCAGTAGACTCCCATGATCTATCCTATCAAATGCCTTAGATAGATCAATCACAATACAGTCCATTTGACCTCCTGAATCCAGGATATCTGCTATATCTTGCTGGAGTCCTACAAGTTGAGCATCAGTGGAATAACCTTTCCTAAACCCAAACTGCCTTCTATCAAACCAGTTATTAATTTCACAAACATGTGAAAGAATGCTTTCCCAAAGTTTACATGGAATGCATGTTAAACTGACTGGTTGGTAATTTTCAGCTTTGTCTATCACCCTTTCCTTTATACACAGGGGCTACTATAGCAACTCTCCATTTATTTGATATAGCTCCTTCATGCAAACAATAATCAAAAAAGTACTTTAGATATGGTACTAGATCCCAACCCATTGTCTTTAGAATATCCCCCAAAACCTTATCAATTCCAACAGCAGAACCCATTTTCTTTCTTACAGACCATGGAAAAAAGATTATGGGAAGCATATAGTAATGACATATAGACTTATAAAAGGCATACAACAGGATCCCCAGAATGAGAGTTTGGGAAAGCCTGACACACAGGGGCATTGGCAAGGAACTAATAACAATGATAAAAGTAGTTTATGATATATGATAACTGTTACAGCTGCATGAAGACAATAATGGATAGAACAAAATGGTTTGGAATTAACTATGGCCTAAAACAAGGGAGGATTATAGGAAGAATGAATAATGTAATGCCTCCTTTTTCCCCGAGCGTAACTCAGCCGGCAACACGAGATTCCAAGGTGTACTGTTCGTAATGCTGGCTGTTCAATTATCAGAGGCATTAAAAGGATTGGGTTGACAACAACACAGAAATGAACTCAAATTAAAATAAGGCTGATATTTATTAATAATATAGCACATCACAAGTGATTTTCTGATGGTAAAATCCAAAATAGTAATTTCTTGATGCTGTTAAAGTTCTTTAATCCACTTGCACATTTTACACAAATTTATACAGTGTAATTCAAGGTAAGCTTGATGATGAAACTGATGACCTCGACTATATTCTGAAATAAACCAGAAGATTAACCTCATATCTTGGCTAAGTGAAAATACACTGAAATGTAAACAACCCTAATTCACATTAATAAATTTGCTCACTCGTTGAATTAATTTCAGGTCATCTTGGCCTATGCAGAAATTAATCTGACATAAAGCACTTGAATTGAGTTCACTTACTCAAATGAATGGCAAAATAAACTTAAATTCATCTCTATGCATGACTAATAATGAACCCAAACTTCATTTGAGTCATATTAAACACATACCATTTATTTATACTATTTACAGATCATCTGGTTTAAATTAAACTTTGATATAATTTCTTGTTCTAGTCTACCATTATTTATGATTAAACAAAATCATGAACAAAATTTTCTCACATTAAATTGTTAATGACATTTCTGGATCAAACTCAAATTTGGAATATTAAAGCTTCTGATTGGTTCCTGCTGTAATTGGTTCTTAAGTCTGTCACAATTTTATATTTTACAATGTTTTTAACATTTATTATTAACTTTCCTTTAGTTCTTGTTGGTTCTAGAATATATTACGATCTTTAGGTTTTAAGCAAATTTGTCCTGAGCTTAATTCAGTAAAAGACACAAATATTTCCAACAGAAACAAAGAAATTGACTGGCAGCGCTGAAATGATTTTCCTCCATGACGAGGAGGGGCCAGGTTCGATTCCCGTTACTGCCAAAAATTTAATAATGGCAGGAGGGCTGGTATGTGGTTAAAATGGTACATACAGCTCACCTCCAATGGGGGTGTACCTGAAAAGAGCTGCACCACTTCGGGATGAGGACACAAGATTTTTTTTACCTACTGTATTATTCTCTGAGTTCTAATTTCTGGAAATATAACCACCCACCCAGTCACTCTTTTGTCTAGTCCAATCACACTCATTTTTACCAGCAATCTCCCCTGGTCTACCCTATCAAATGCGTTAGATAGGTCAATTGTGATACAGTCCATTTGACCTCCGCACTCTAATGACTAATGCTATAGCACAGCAACTCCAGCTGTAAACCCCGGAAATTATGCAAAATGAGGCTAAGGTTTCAAGCCATTGAAAACCTCAATAGCTCCTTATGAAACATTGAATTGAGAAGAATTGAAGAACTAGGCACTTGAGTTACCTATCACATATAAAGAAGACTTTGTCTAGACAGGGAAAAGCTGGTGATAGAAATGGAGAGTTTTAAGTACCATGCCCTGATATGAAAATTGCTACGGGGTCAAGTCTTCTGACGTTAATATACAAGAATGGACTTGAAGGCGCGTAGCCCAATGTAATGACAATATTGAGAATTTCCTCACAATACCAGTCTCAGTCACCTCAAATGAAAGGAATTTTAGCAACTGAAAGGCAATAAAAATTACCTCAGAAAGTTAACAGGACAGTGACTAACCAACCTGAGCATCATATCCATAGAGCATAAATTAGCTTCAAAGCTACCTTTTGAGAGCATTGTAAAAATATTTGCAATATAAAGAAAGCCTGTCAAGTTAAGTTTTAGTTCATGATTTCTATGTTTTAATCTTTTGTACATATTGTCAGTAAATTAAGAGATTATGTGAAATGTCTTAAAGTAAGATACTCAAGGTAATAACTTGTAAAATGTGTTATTCTTAATATTAGTTCTAGTTTTAAAGCAACAGTCTGTTGATTCAGCCACTGCATATACCCATCCTGATATCATTTTATAAACCTTTTCATTTGCAGTGATTTTAAGTGTGAAGGAATATATACCAAAGATGCTTACTTACTTACTTAGTCATTCCTCTTGTACCTTGCGTTGTCGAGGTTTGGCAGACACACTGCCAGGCTTTCCTATCTTGTGTCATCTGCTGAGCTCCCATCCACAGGATACCTCTAGTTTCTAGGCTGGACTTGATATTATTTTTCCACTTAATGCGGCGTCATCCTCTCCCTCTAGGTCCTTCACTCCGGACTTCCCACACTTTGCCTGGCAGTCGTGTTTCTGTCATCTTCATCCCATGTCCAAACCATCATTGCGCTAATGTATGGTGTCTTTCAATGGTGTTACTCCCAATGTCTTCCTAATAGTGCTGTTGCTAATACGGTCTCTTGTGTTCTGTTCTCCTCAGATATCATTTAAAATGCCTTCAACCTGCTTAGGTGTTTTGTGCCAAGTGCCCATGATTCACAGCTGTTTGTGAGCAGTGGTAAGTAGACTGACTTGTATACTGTAAGTTTGGTCCCCCTACTCACTTCTTTCTATTGACAAAGCTGGGAGAGAGAGAGAGAGAAATATAAGCATCCAGCAGAGGCAATTTGATTGTTAAGTTCATCATCAATCCTCCCATCTTAACTCACAATGGTCCCAGGTACTTGAACATTCTTACCTGTCCCAATTCTCTGTCATCGACCTTGATTTTTATCTCTATTTTATTTCTTGTGACAGCCATCACTTTTGTCTTGGCTGGGTTTATAACCATGCACGTCTTTTTCATTTCATGTTTCCAAATAGGCCCATCTAGATTGTATTGAAGATCCCTGAGGGATTTTGCTAAAATTGCAATATAATCTGCGAATGCCAGTTGTGTTATGTATACAGGTTTCAGTTTGTAGTTTCCCACTTCAAATTTTTTAACCTGTTCTTTACAGCTTTTCATGATATTGTATAGGAGGATTTTGAACAAGTAAGATGACAATACGTCTCCCTGTCGCACTCTGGCTGTTGTGATGAACTCTTCAGATGTACAGTTGGATGTCTGTACCTGGTTTCTGCATTTTCGGTAGAAACTTTTAATTGCTTGCAGCAGGGAAGGCTCCACTTTTCGTTTCCTCAAAATTTCCCACAATATCTTCTATGGTACCTTATTGAATGCTTTGATCAAATCTAGAAAGCAGATATGTCACGATTGTGCTCCAAGTTATTTTCACATATTTGTCGGATAGTGAAGATCAAATTCTGTGTGCTTCTTCCTCCTCTGAACCCACATTGCTTTTCTTCCAAGTGTTCCTCCCCTTCTCAGTCTGGTTTTCAGGATTCTTGAAAATATTTTTCGTGGAATACTAAGCAGTGTTGCCTGCTGCCATTTCTTGATGGATATAGTACTTTTCTATCCATCTCTTGGCACAGGGCAGAGTAAAGTGTAGCTTCCGCCGAAGTCCCAGTCTCATCCATGGCTGTGACGATATGGAAGCTGCTGGGGTATGGGTGGTGCTGAGTAATGACATTCAGAGCACGACTAGTGCATCTGAGTGTTATGAAAGGTGTTGCTTATAGGGTCAGTCATGCTGCAATAGCACTTTCTGACCCAGTGAGGAAAGCATTGGCAAACTACCTCAATCCCCATCTTGCCTAGTACGCCTCATTTTGGCGCTGCCATTGTTTTTTGCGGTTTCCTTATAACCGCATAACCTATGGTGGTGCTATTTGAGGATCCAACCAGCCTCTGGGCTGATGACCTAACAGACAGACACACTAAGCAGTGATATGCCCTGATGATCTTCACACAGCCTATTATTTCCCTTTTTGAATATCGGAATGATTGTGGGTAGTTCCCAATCTTCAGGATTTTCTTTATTTTACCAGGCCAATCTTATCACTTTAAGTAGTAACTGCTCTCCTTCATTACCCATAAATTTGATTATTTCAGGTGTTATCTGATCGTGTCCTGCAGCTTTTCTGAGTTTTATCTTTTTGATTGCTGCTCTCAATTCTTCCATTGAGATCTCAGCTCCCTCACACTATACTGGGACTTCGGCGGAAGCTACACTTTCAGAGCTCTAATTCTTCTTCTGTTCCTTCACTTGTATGTTCAAGAAGTTCTTCAAAATATTGTTTCCATCTTTTCATAATGCTTTCTTGAGTTGTCAAGAGTTCACCATTTTCATCCTTGATAAATTTCAGGGGACATTCCTTCTCTGTCCTTAAACTCTTCAGAATTTTGTAGAGGAGTTTTTGTTTCTCTGTAAAGGCTTTCTTGATCAATGCTCCAAACTCTCCCCAGCTCTGGGTCTTTGAAACTTTTACAACCTCCTTCACTATTGCCCTTTGGTTCTTATACTTTTGATAATCCTCAGGCATTTTGGTGGCAAGGTATTTTTTCCATAATATTTTCTTCTCCTTTACTGCCTCTTTTACTTGCTGATTCCACCCTGATGTTTTCCTCCTGTTTGTGGTGTGCCCTTGAGTAACTCCACATATTTGGGAGGAACTTTCTAGGATAACTGTCTTGAATGCTACCCAAGTTGTTATCTTCTAGTCCCAGTTCTTGTATTTTTTGCATTGACAGTAATTTTATTTTGTTCCTGTATGGCTGTTTCCCTTAATTTATATGATTTTATCCTGGGTTTATCTTTCTTTGAGGCCTTTCTTATTGTTCTGTGCCTTTGTATCCTCTCTGTTACCGGTACATATTTTCCAACATGAAGCCTGTGATCACCTGCTGTCTCTGGACCTCTTTTCACTCTGGTGTCCCTAATGAATTTCATGAGGTGTTCTTTCACAATGTAGTCAATAATTGCTTTTTTTTTACCTCTTGCAGGTTCAACCCTTGTATATCTTTATGCCAGAATTTGGTGTTTGCTATGGTTAATCTGTTATCCAGAGAGAACTGCATCAACATGTGACCATTGCTATTGATATTATCTTCTCCTTCTCTCCCTATTATATCTGGCCATGTGCTTGGATCGTTCCCTACTCTTCCATTCAGATCTTCAAGGATAATAATATCCCCATGCATAGCTTGATCTAAAGTTCTGTGGAGCAGTTCCCACTATTCATCTTTATTTTACCAAGCTCAATAGCTGCAGTCGCTTAAGTGCAGTCAGTATCCATTAATCAGGAGATAGTGGGTTCGAGCCCCACTAACGACACCCCTGAAGATGGTTTTCTGTGGTTTCCCATTTTCGCACCAGACAAATGCCAGGGCTGTACCTTAATAAAGACCATGGCCGCTTCCTTCGAATTCCTAGGCCTTTCCTATTCCATCGTCGCCATAAGACATATCTGTGTCGGTGCGACGTAAAGCAAATATCTAGCATCATTCTTTTCATCTCTTTTATCCGCATTTGGTACATGTGTGATTACCAGAGTGATGGGTCTCTCCTCTTCCTCTATATCCACAATCATGATTCTCTCATTGATAAATTTCCAGTCCTTAACAGTTTGAGTTTTATTCTTGTCAATCAGTAAGCCTACTCCCACTCTGGCTCATTCTTGTCTAGGTACACCACTATAGAAGAAAATATATCTGTCCTCTAACTGATCACAATGTTGTCCTTTCCTTTTTGTTTCTCTGACAGCTAGATAATGGACTGGACACTTCAGTATTTCCTTCACAAGTGCTATTTCCTTCCTATTTATAGCTCTTACATTCCAAGTTCCTATGATTATGGTCCGTAATCCTCACCGGTTTGTCATCATCTTTAGCAGTCTGGTTGTCTCTCTTTGTGTGCTTTTAGTAATGGGGTTTCGGAATAGCAGAGAACTGGCCTGTTACTTCCTCATGGCCTCCAGACCTGCTTCATTGTAGTTCACAGTTACTTCCTGAGATAGTGCAGTACTCTCAGGTCAACCCCGCTCCTTTCTCAGCATGGGGTTGAGACCGGCTATGGTGGAGTTCCAAAGATGCTACTCTCATTATTATTTGTCAGTGAAATCTCTTAGAATTAATGTGGCATTTTATCTGGTACAAAAAATTAAATTACTACAAATTTGAAATTAAGCCGTTACCATCTAAGTGGAAGAAAAAATGGAGTTTGGGAATTACTGTGTGGTGGCGATATCAGGTTTGTAAGGGAGGGTTTTGGTTTAATTGGGGGATCACCTAGGGTGAGTTCTTACTCCAGGTGGAAACTAAGCTAGTTAATGGCTCTGATAGATTGTGGGTACAATTGGAATGACAACTTCTGTAGGCATGACTCGTTTAGTAGTTAAGATGATGCTACAATAAGTTCAAATCTGTTGCTTAGTTTCAAACAGCAAACTGTTCTTGGAACTGATTTGAAATATGTCTTTTTTTTTTTTAATGAGTAAGAATTCCCCATTAAAAAAAAAAAAAAAACTGTTCACCCCTAGTTGTATGATACACTTCAATATTTGAATGTATAAAAAAATAAACTAATAATTTACATCTCTTTGTAGCGTTAAGGTACCTGTGAGTGTACAGCTACTCGTGGATCTGAAACCTCCAGGGCCAGGTATGTGAAGATATTAATGAGGCAAGGTTGTTACATTCAGCTTACCCACAATAGCTAACTGCGGTCTTTGGCTGTTTGAGCGTGACGTCAAACCGAGACCTGCTCTCTGCAAGTCATCCGGTTCTGATTGGCGGGGAGTTTTCCAAAGAGTTCGTGGACTGCAATATGTTTTAACCAAACAATTATTAGCTTGTGTGTCTCCTATACCTGCTTAAAATGACTTTATAAATAATGTACAATACAATACAGCTAACTGTGTCACAAGATCAAGGTTATTTCTAATAGGAGTTTAGCAGACACACTGTTCTACTGAAACTCAATAAAGCATTCAGAGTAAATGAAACCTTGAGTATTAAATATTACTAATAACAAGCAAGCAAACGAAGGAATGAACAAACATTGCTATTATGATCAAGTGAATCTTAACTGGTAACTTTCTTCATCTTTATCTTCTTGACTTTATCCTCCATAATGTTGACACGTTTGCTTCCACTTTTTTCTAATGTTTGTTTAAAATTTTTATATGAGCATATGTCCTAATTTTCTCACTTCTTAGAATCACGTACACGTATTAAAGAAACCAGGTTCTGTAGTACTCCAGACTCTACCGTCTGTGATAAGAACAGAAGTGTTTCTCCATATATTGTACAGTTTGTGACCACTGATCTGCCAGCTCAGGTTTTTTTGCTATTTTTTGCTATTTGCTTCACGTCGCACTGACACAGATAGGTCTTATGGCGACGATGGGATAGGAAAGGCCTAGGAATTGGAAGGAAGCAGCCGTGGCCTTAATTAAGGTACATCCCCGGCATTTGCCTGGTGTGAAAATGGGAAACCATGGAAAACCATCTTCAGGGCTGCCGACAGTGGGGCTCGAACCCACTATCTCCCGATTACTGGTTACTGGCCACACTTAAGCGACTGCAACTATCGAGTTTGGTTGTCAGCTCAGTAAGACCACCGTATGACAGACTTTGAAACTAGGACCCCAAACAATATGTACTGCAGTCTGTTCCTCGTAGCCTCCATGGCTCAGATGGCAGTGCATTGGCCTCTCACCGCTGGATACCGTGGTTCAAATCCCAGTCACTCCATGTGAGATTTGTGCTGGACAAAGCAGAGGTGGGACAGGTTTTCCTCCAGGCACTCCAGTTTTCCCTGTCATCTTTCATTCCAGCGACACTCTCCATTATCATTTCATAGCATTTATCAGTCACTAATAAATCACGTCGTGGCTAAATTGTTAGTGTGCTGACCTTTGGTCAGTGTCAGTTTCACTGGCAAATGTTGGAACAGTATCATATGTGCCTTCTTCAAAATAGATTTTAATTGAAGAATCTTCTAGCTCATGAGATGTTACTCCGCACTTCCATATCAATTGTTGTGATGAGAGATTTTCATCACTGGTTTCTGTTTGCATTTTCTTGTGTTTCTCTATTTTACCAACATTATTTTTGAGAATAATCATCTGAAGATAATATGGAGTGCTCAGTGGGGTAGGGTGGTTGTACAATCCTACTTGAGAATGGATCTGGGAAAACAAATTCTTGAGTGAATCATGGTTTAGTCAGTGGGTTAGAATGTACTTCGTTCCTAGATTTTGAACTTCTGAGATCAGGTATTTCAAGGAGGAGATAGTTACAAGGATACCTTTCTGGAACAATTGCTTAACTCTCTTCCCATTGTAGGTCATACTGTTAATAAGGCCACACATTTTATTAAAAACTAGCAGTAACCCATGGCTCTGCTCGCGAGGATTTCACAATTTGATAAAAGTAATCATTCCTCAGTACTGTACTAATCCATTTTCTGAAAATTCCTAAAGTATAAAAACTCACTGAAAAATTGAATTTCATTTACCCCAGAAACTTTTTTTTTTTTTACTAGGGGCTTTACGTTGCACCGACACAGATAGGTCTTATGGCGATGATGGGATAGGAAAGGGCTAGGAGTTGGAAGGAAGTGGCCGTGGCCTTAATTAAGATACAGCCCAGCATTTGCCTGGTGTGAAAATGGGAAACCACGGAAAACCATCTTCAGGGCTGCCGATAGTGAGATTCGAACCTACTATCTGCCGGATGCAAGCTCACAGCCGCACGCCTCTACGCGCACGGTCAACTCGCCTGGTGAGGTCAGAAACTTTTTGTAAACCACCTTTGTGGTATTGCCTTTTGGAGCTAAGATGACCATGTGACATAGAATTGTAAATGTGAGAAACAGTCCTCTCTCAAGTTGGAAAAACAAAACATGTTTCTTTATTTGTAAAAGAGATTCCAAATACCAATTTTCACATCTGTAACATCTTCAGTTTTTGAGATATAAGTATCCACATAAAAAATAATTCGACTCTTTTTTCACTTCTTTTCACCCTCATTAAGTGCATTGTCCAAAATCAAAACAAAGAACATGTTCTTGTGTTTTTAAAGGACTTTCCAAATACCAAGTTCCTTCTCTGTAACATGTAAGTTTTTGACATATACTGTTGATATACCAGTGCTCATTTAAAAAATTCACCCGCTTTTTCAATTCTTTTCAGCCCCTTAAGTGGATTTTCCGAGAACAAAAAATATATGTTTCTTTATTTTTGAAGGAGATTACAAATAGGCTACTAACTTTCACATCTGTAACATCTTTAGTTTTTGAGATATAAGTATACTCATATCTTCATAAAAAGAATTCAACTTCTTTTTCACCCACCTCCTCATTAAGTTGATTCCCCCCAGAAAATGCATGTTTTTTCATTTTAAAAGGAGATCCCAAATACCAATGTTCACGTCTGTAACCTTTCCCATAAAAAATAATTCAATTTTTCCACTACCTTTCATCCTCCCCCTTAAGTGAAATTTCAGAAAACAAAAAAACACATGTTTCTTTATGTATAAAGGAGCTTCCAAATGCCAATTATCATGACTGTAACATCTTCAGTTTTTGAGATATACACTGTGTGATCACAAGTATCCGGACACCCCAAAAACATACGTTTTTCATCATAGGTGCATTGTGCTGCCACCTACCACCATGTACTCCATAGCAGCGACCTCAGTAGTCATTCGATGTAATGAGAGAGCAGAATGGGATGCCCCGCGGAACTCACGGACTTCGAACGTGGTCAGGTGATTGGGTGTCACTTGTGTTAGAAAAGTGTACTCAAGATTTCCACACTCCTAAACATCCCTAGGTTCACTGTTTCTGATTTGATAGTGAAGTGGAAACGTGAAGGGACACATACAGAACGAAGGCGTACAGGCCGACCTCGCCTGTGGACTGAGACCGCCGACAGTTGAAGAGGGTCGTCAAGTGTAACAGGCAGGCATCTATCCAGACCATCACAAAGAAATTCCAAAATGCATCAGGATGCACTCCAAGTACTATGACAGTTCGGCGGGAGGTGAGGAAACTTGGATTTTATCGTCGAGCGACTGCCCATAAGCCACATATCACGCAGGTCAATGCCAAATGATACCCCGCTTGGTGCAAGGAGCATAAACATTGGACGATTGAACAGTGGAAAAATGTTGTGTGCAGTGACGAATCATGGTACACAATGTAGCGATTCAGTGGCAGGATGTGGGTATGGCGAATGCCTGATGAACGTCATCTGCCAGCGTGTGTAGTGCCAACAGTAAAATTCGGAGGTGGTGGTGTTATGGCGTGGTTGTGCTTTTCATGGAGGGGGCTTGCACCCCTTGTAGTTTTGCGTGGCACTATCACAGCACAGGCCTACATTGATGTTTTAAGCACCTTCTTGCTTCCTACTGTTGAAGAGCACTTCGGGGATGGCGACTGCATCTTTCAACATGATCGAGCAACTGTTCATAATACACGGCCTGTGGTGGAGTGCTTACACGATAATAACATCCCTGTAATGGACTGGCCTGCACAGAGTCCCGACCTGAATCCTATAGAACACCTTTGGGAAGTTTTTGAATGCAGACTTCGTGCCAGGCCTCACCGACCGATATCGCTACCTCTCCTCAGTGCAGCGCTCCGTGAGTAATGGGCTGCCATTCCCCAAGTAACCTTCCAGCACCTGATTCAATGTATGCCTGCAAGAGTCAAAACTGTCATCAAGGCTAAGGGTGGGCCAACACCATACTGAATTCCAGCATTACTGATGGAGGGCGCCACGAACTTGTACGTCATGTTCTGCCAGGTGTCTGGATACTTTTGACCACATAGTGTATGTATCCTCATAAAAAGAATTCAACTCCTTTTTCATCCCCCCTGCCACCAAGTTGATTTTCCCCCAAAAATGGGTGTTTCTTTTTTAAAGGAGATTCTAAATACCAGTCTTCAAGCCTGTAACATCTGTAGTTTTTTTGGATATAAGTATCCTCATACAAATTGTTCCGGGGTTACCCGTGGAATGCAGAGGTGAAAGAAGGTGCCGGGGGTGAATGAGTCTAACTACAATGTCAAGAAAAATATAAAACTCAAACTGAAGGTTATATTTTCTTAAATAACAAAATTTTCATAATAATAAAATGTCAGGTACACTGACGAATTCTAGACAAGACAAGAAATCCAAAATTTAGTGACTGTTTAAAAACGAAAACTGGGCTTCAAGCCCCTCGCTTTACAGTTCTTGAGCTCATAGCTCAAATTTACAAAAAGCACAAATTTACTCAAGGGCAGAAACCCCTCAATACATGGAGCACTCGCTCCCAATTTACATCAAGCCTGCCAGAGGCATTTTTACAACACTTGATAAGAGCTGACGTGCTCTCCATTTTCCAAGCCTATTCAAGGCAATATCAGAAAATTACCATCACTCGCCACCAAGGCACAATTACAAGATATTAGAATCATTCCGTATTGACGGTTTTCACTTTACAATGGCGAAAAATGAAAGTATCCTCCTATTCAATACATCATATATTCCGTCATTAGACGGAGTAAACAAGTTCAGACATGTTTCGGCTCGTTTGAGCCATCTTCAGTGAAAAAATTAGGGGGGTTGGAATAATTATTTACATGATATGAGTTGAAAAAATGCTAAAAAACATAATGAAAGCGTAAATGAAAAAACAAACAAAAGAGAGCCTAGACGGAAACAAAATAGCACAAATATACAATATTTACATCAATATGCAGAGCAAAACAACTTATTGCGACAAAATTCAGTGAAACAGGTGTTAATTTGAAATAATAATTGATACTAAAAACTGCGTTAACCTAAGAAACAAGGGAATGAGAAAACAAATGATGCAGATGGAAATGAATAATAGTAGCACATGGTGGGGTTGTGGACCTCATAGTTTACAAATTATTAGTTTATAAAAACGACAAAACAGTTTTTCAAACCCCACAACCCCACCATGTGCTACTATTATTCATTTCCATCTGCATCATTTGTTTTCTCATTCCCTTGTTTCTTAGGTTAACGCAGTTTTTAGTATCAATTATTATTTCAAATTAACACCTGTTTCACTGAATTTTGTCGCAATAAGTTGTTTTGCTCTGCATATTGATGTAAATATTGTATATTTGTGCTATTTTGTTTCCGTCTAGGCTCTCTTTTGTTTGTTTTTTCATTTACGCTTTCATTATGTTTTTTAGCATTTTTTCAACTCATATCATGTAAATAATTATTCCAACCCCCCTAATTTTTTCACTGAAGATGGCTCAAACGAGCCGAAACATGTCTGAACTTGTTTACTCCGTCTAATGACGGAATATATGATGTATTGAATAGGAGGATACTTTCATTTTTCGCCATTGTAAAGTGACCAAGGCACAACTTACAAAATTTGAAACAAGGGTATCTAGTACCCGACCTATTGGGCCTTAGCAGAAAAGAACAGATTAAGTAAATGGCCTGAAACACAAATTGAATGGAGGCATGTACTTGCACTGCTAGATATGAATTCTTAAAACCTAAGGGGCACTAGGACGATGAAACAGGGGCTATTCCCAAACTATGGAGGTGACTCATATAAGAATAAATTAAGACATTACGGAAAGGAAGAAAACCAGTTACAAAGCATAGTCACCTCAAACCAATATGAAGGGCAGCTCGAGAGGGTACATCACTCTCTATCCCCGATTTACAGTTAAAGATTTTATGAAGTTATTACATAAGCTGGCCAAAGTTACATTTTGAGAAAGGTAGGTTACATAGTTAAAGTTTCGGACCTCTCCCTCGGGTTAAACTGCAGAGCTAGCAAGAAATAAAGATGTTAAGTGGCCATTACCTTGTCGGTATACTGCTGCCTGATGAAAGAGGCTCCTCCCACCTCCTGCTTGACTCACACACTAGGTTAGATGACAATCAATTGGCCAAGAGACGAGAAAATCCGCAGTTTATAAACCCTCAGGGAAAGTTTGAGACCTTTCACGAATAAACCAGCCACATCCTCTCAATTTATTGGTCACTTTAAAAGGTTACGCTCCAAATCGAAGAAGAAGGCTGTGATAGGTTGAAAATTAATTACAGAAATTTGGGATTGGCTGGATTTAAAACTGGGGGAAAGAAAAGATAAATATTGCCAACCCAAAAATAAATGAACATCAATTAGTAAAAAAACTTATGAATACAAAACTTCTTCAAATCAAAGGTTCTTTCACTTCAGACCAGGGTGCATGATCATAGTGTTTCAGCAGTGACATCTATGGAAGAATGTCCAAACTTCTTGAGGAAGGGCAAACAAAGCAAATAAAAATTCACACAGTACAGGAAACTTCACAATAACAAAATTACATCAAATTTCTGTGGTGGCATCTTCTGAATAAAGTTCTAACTTGTTGTATTATTGGTTTCACATTTGGTAGATAGAGGAGTTCTTTTAGGCGCTCAATTTGAACGCGTGGCGTAGAGGTGTACCTCCCGGTATACAAATAATTCAACTAATTTTTCAATTATTTCACCCTCCCTTTAGTGGATTTTTTGGTCAGTTTTACCCCTGCCCCTCCTTAACTGGTTTTTATGAAAACAAAAGGAAATGTTTCTTTATTTTTAAAAGATTAAAAGTACCAATTTTCAGATCTGTAACATGTTAATGTTTTGAGATATACTGTAGATATGCTCATTTTTAAAATTCACCCCCCTTTTCACTTCCTCTTAAGTGGATTTTCCAAAAACAAATTATCTATGTTCCTTTACTTTTACAGGAGATTCCAAATACCATTCTTTACGTTTGTAACATGTTACATTTCTGAGAAATGCTGTAGGTATAATCTTTTTAAAAATTCACCTTCTTTGTCACTCCTATTAATTGGATTTTCCAAAAACAAAAAACAAAACATGTTTTTATTTTTAAAGGAGATTCCAAAAACCAATTTTAATGTCTGTAACATCTTCAGTTTTTGAGATATAAGTATCCTCATTAAAGGTATTCAACCCTTTTTTTACTTTTTTTTTTTTTTTTTCAATCCCTGTAATGGAATTTTTCAACAAAAAAAGATCCGCGTTTTGTTATTTTTAAAGGAGAGTCCAATTTTTACATGTGTATACTTTTAAGTTTTTGAGGTATAGATATACTCATTTAAACAATTCATCCCTCTTTTCACACCTTTAGTGATGGAATATACAAAAATCCTCCCTTGGTGAGCACCTGTACTCTAATATAAACATGTGCAAAATTTCATTTCTCTATGTCTAGTAGTTTTGGCTCGGCGATGATGAATCAGTCCGTCAGTCAGTCAGGACATGTTATTTTATATATATAGATTTTGTTTTAATTGTCGAGCATGTGCATTTTTGGCACACTAGGAATTCATGAGATTGTACCAGTTATGAACAGTTTCATTTAATTCACTTGTGCTTTCAACAGCAGTTGCATCATCTTCTAATTTGAAGTAACATAATGCTGTAGTTGTACTGTTTTTCTTTAATTCTGCAGCTTTTCTTACCTTCACTCTTTCAGTGCCCCTGCAGTTTAGATGACTGAAATAGATTTTGTGGCATGCTTTAATTTTGTGGCTGACTTTCTTAACCAGAGCTTCCACAGATTCTTTGGAGGAGACAACTCTACCATCAGAAAATTCTAAACTGGTGTTGAGATACCAGTCCCTAATTAGTTTCAAGAGGTGAGGGGTATCTGCAAAGAAGTACACTGTTTCTAACATCTGTGGGTTCAAAAACCATGGGTTTTTTCATTGATTCTGTATGCTTACCACAAACCTTGATTTGCTGTGCTCATTTCTCAGACAAACGCTATTATTCTGTACCCTATGTCTGAAAGATATGAAACGATATTGTCGAGTATGTCGGTTGTCATATTTTTATCAAAATCAGCGTAAAAGACTAATTTCCAGTTCTTGAACAGTCCTCTCACCATCACAGCTTGCAATTGTGAACTGGGGCCTACATATAATTTCATTCTTCGGGGCGTATTCGAAAGCACTTTTGATGTCAAAGTGGAAGACTGCAATTTTCTTGTGGTCTTTTTACAAGACGGCAGCAGTCTTCATCATATGCAGAATATCTTCTAGGATTCCACTTCTGCTTCTCATGTCAGTTTTTGGAGCCAAGTTTTCAAATGTTGTAAGTCCAGGCAGAGGGTAATGCAGTTTTTGTCACATATAAATGTACAATATTTTCCCTAGATACCTTAAAGTGAAAGTCATTTATATGTCTTCATCAGTCCAATTCACATATTTGTTCTGGTTTGTGAGTAACTTATTCTGATTTTAGGTAAAAATTCCTTTCAGACCATTCACCAGTTTTGTATGGATGCTCTGAACAGAATGTTTTAACCTCCTACACTTAATTAATTCATTACGCAAATTACTTACGGATACACAGTTTTGACGTAATTTGCTTTCTGCCACCTCTAATTTCAGTTTAAGGACATTGTTAGTTTTTCTTTTGTCATTGAACTGGTTCTCAATCTTTTACTTTTTTCAATCAGGGCCATAGTATTATCACAGACCTGGGTAGGCGGAGTGGTGAGGAGGCGGTGAACTTGAAATAGTTGTGTTATGTTCTGAATCTTTTAACAGTTCTATTGTCCCTCTGTCCCTTCCTTCCTTCCTTCCTTCCTTCCTTCCTTCCTTCCTTCCTTCCTTCCTTCCTTCCTTCCTTCCTTCTTACTCTATCATATTACACTTGTTCTGTGTTACACAAAACACCCAAATTTACACAGGGAACAGCGTCTTTGTTAAGCATACGTTTGGGAGAAAGCCCTAACAATTAGCCCTTTAGACCCCGTTGAAAATCGCTATCAGAAAAATGTTCAAAACACTCCGAGTATGATTTGTGTTCCATTTTCCATCACACCTACATCTTTGGATCCACTGCTTTCTTAGCTCCTCATTTTTTGGGAAACTGAAGTATTTGATATGACTTTTGGAGGGATCTGTTATCGTGCACAGCAGTCATACACCTCATACCAGGCATGTTTAAATACAACCTTAGACAAGTCAAGTTGAACTCAACTCTAGAATAAGAAAGCAGCTATTCACCGTAGGACTAGTTGCTACCTCACAAAAAGCACCATGAAATTATAAAATCAAAACTACAATTCACTTGCACATACTAAAGAAACTCACATGCTACTCACATGTTACTCCACAGACTTTCAGCGAGACTGGCAGGGGGTATTATCTCGTGAGGCAGGTCTCATTGTGACATCATAACCGAACATGGCCGAAGCCGTCTGATCGCAGAAACTCCTGTTCTGGGCAATGTGTTATATACCAATGTTTTTAATGTATTTGGATCTTTTATTGACACATTATGTTCATTCATAAGTCTTAAAGGCAAAGAAGCAAAGCTCTTAAATGAATCATCATCTACCCTTCTGTAGATGTAAACTAAATCCTACATGCCGGTACATCACTGTTGTTACAAAAGCTGGTTGAGGACTCAATGTTGTACAGTACTACGAGATACCTGCATAATATGTAGTGCAAAGAAAGTATTTTTGGACATGGAATAGGTATTGGTTGCCACATCAGTAAGCAAACGGTCAGGGCTATTTTCATACTTCTCAAATCACCCAAGTGAACTGTTGGGGATATGGCTGTAGAGTGCAAAGATGCAATCACAACATGTCCATGGTCAGTTAAGCCATGTTTGTTGACCAGCAGGGACCATCATACATTAAAGAAGGTGGTATGGAAGGATTGTAAAACTTTGTGTGATACCATCACTTGTAAATTGTACTGTGCTGCTTATTGTGCAGCTAGCACCATGATAGTGCATCAGGAGATAGGAGGCCTTAGGGTTCAGGGTTCGGACACTTTGCTCGTAAATTGCAGATTTCACCAGTGACTGCTAAGTACCATATTCGGTGGTGTAGAGAGCTGTGCCACTGGTCTGTGGAATTAAGAATCAGCATGGGTTTCAATACAGTAAATTCCAGACTAAAGATACATCCCTGCTTGTACAGAGCCCATAGTGAAATTTGGTGGAGATGGGACAGGCTTCAGTCTTATCAAACACCTCTGGGATGAACTAGAATTACAGTTTTGCTCCAGATCCCAATGACCTATATCACTATTTTTGTTTACTATAGAGCATTCCCCCAGGGATGTTCTGATACCTGGTCTCCTATGCAAAGTTTGAGCTTCGATAAAGGCCAAATGCCTACCCTTTATTAATGTGCACAACTGAGCAGTATATCTGAAGAACACTTAGTGTAATTTTATGTAAGTGTCCTGATGCTTTCGATTGGATAGTTTACATGTAGACCAGTAGGATATATTAAGCTCAGTCTAAATGAACTGTTGTTCCATAGGTAGATTAGTAGGTATCAGTGAGATAATATTCTTTTAATCTCTAAATAATCATATAGAGCAATAGAATATGTTCAGTCTTTTCCTTTGTTTTCTCATGTCCTCAAAACATTCATTTTCAATCCATGTCACACATTTGTCAACATTTCTGCAATAAATATTGACAGGCCGTGCCTGCATGTCAATTTCTGTGTTTATTTTACTCTACCAGTGCCAGGGAAACTGATCTCTGTTGGCTGATCTGTAGCTGAGTTTTAATTACTTTTGTTGGGTAAAATACCAGATGTGTCATCAAAGATCTATTACATGCCAACATGACATGGAGTGCTGAATAGACTTCTCTTTTTTTACAGGCCTTAACAAATCCAATTACCTGTGCAGTGTTTGAACTCAGGGGCCAACACTTTACTAATGACCTACTGAGGGAAATAATAATAATAATAATAATAATAATAATAATAATAATAATAATAATAATAATAATAATAATAATAATAATAATAATAATAATCTATATAAAAAATTCAAATATTCCCCTAAAACGACCTGAGGGAAGGGAAACCTACTACTATGAGGATGGCCCGAGTTACAAGAAAATTATATTATTTTGAGTGTATAAGACACAGAAATCCAAACAGGAAAATGGGCAACAATATCATAAATATGGCCAACCTGAAACTTGCATTCAAGGACAAGAAAGGATAAATTTAGAAAAAGGCTGCCCATAACCAGAAAGGAAAGGCCTACAAAATCCCACTACATGAATATCCCCATGAGAAAACACATCCTACTGGGGCATGACTGCCCAATTTCACATGAGCTAAGCTCATACTTCAATGTAATTGTAAGGGAAGAAATTCCTTTAGAAGGGAGGAGATAATTTTGAAAATCCTGTGGCAGCAATTTAGAATAAGGAGGATTCAGAGGGAAGTACTCTTGAAATGTCCTTGTGATATCTAACAAAGTTCAATAAAAGGAACATTGTTTCTACTTGTCAAGTATATTTGAAGCAATTTCTTTTAATTTGGCAGTGCTGAATTCAGAAATGACTAATTTTGTCAAATTGGTTCTAGTTTTTGTGATACAGGACTCTCCAAACTTACAATTTTACTCAAACACACAGTATTTTATTATCAACTCCACCATTGTTTTTACATATTTAATGATGTAAATGTTTGATAAAACTTTCACGTTCTTTCTTTTCTTATTAACATTCCAAAATTATTCTCCTGTTACTCCATATCCAGTTAGGACTGGTGAAGAAGTATCATGGCATGGAACAAAGATTTCATCTTGATTGTCAAACAATCCTATTTATTTGTAGAAAAAAGGCATGTAAATTATGTAAATTTTGATACACAAATCAATTTATTATATATTTACACAGTTCTTTTTGTATCTAATGTTCACAAGTACATAACAGAACCTCATTTGGAGAGGTAATAGTGGGTCTCGGGTCTCAGTGTGGTTTTTTTTTTTTTTTTTTTTTTTTTTAAAGCAACGCTGCAAGTGAAGAGGTACAGCACATTTTTCATAAAGTCAATAGACTTTCAGTATAATTTTTTTGGCCTTGTACACTTTACAGGGCCTGGAGGGGTGTTGTTTCTTTTCTGTTGGTGGAATGGGAATGTGAAAATGTCCCCATGATTTTGAATGTAGTCTAAGAGGACAGTCTTAAGACTGAGGTCTCTCTCTTGGCATTCTTTAGCTTTGATCTTGTCGTTTTTAACATGAATTGAAAATGGCCATATCCAGAAGTTAGAGCACTACACAGTACAACAGTGAATTGCTCTCAGACACAAAATATATCAATTACCACCATGTTTTCAAACACACTGATCATGAAAATAAAATTAGTTTTTTCGTCTCATCTAACAATGTTGAGATATTTGTATTGCACAGAACTGTTAATTTCTTTGGGAGTGGAAGGCGCTATTGTCTTCCTGTCCGAGCAACTTTCTTATTATACCTCTTGGTTTTATTACTCTAAAGAAATGTTAACCACCCCTCCACATTGCCTATTTCGATGAAAGAAACATGATAGTATGGGAACAATTCTTAAGCCTTTGAACTATACAGAACACGGGTGGCAGATTTGTGCAGATCTAAAAGTGATAGGTATGCTAACAGGATTGCAGCCAGAATTCACACAATGTTGTTGTTTTCTCTGTGAGTGGGACGGTCAAGATAAGCATAATCATTATGAAATTAGAAAGTGGTCTTCAAGAGCAAGTGTAGTATTAGGACAAAAAAGTGTTAAAAACTTGCTGCTTGTTGATGTCACCAAAATAATTTTTCCCCTTTTGCTTATAAAACTGAGGTTGATGAAGAACTTTCTTAAGGCAATAGACGTATCAAGAAGGGCATTTCAGTATTTAAGGGGACAATTTCAAAGGTCAAAACTAAAGGAAGATATCTTTATAGGGCCACAAATATCCAATTTTTACATGATTCTGTATTCGAGGGGACTCTCATTCCTGTTGAAAAGATAGCCTAGCTTGCTTTTAAATCGGTTTGTGTGAATTTTCTTGGAAACTAAAGAGCAGACAATTACAGAGATATGGTGGAAGATTCGTTGAGGGTTTACAAGATACTGGGATGCAACATGTCCCTTAAGATTCACTTCCTACATTCACACTTGAATTTCTTTCCACTGAATCTTGTTGAGGTCAGTGATGATCATGGGAAAAGTTTCTATCAGGACGTATTAGAAATAGAAAGGCGATACAAAGGGAAATCAGTGTCCAACATGCTTGCCCATTACTGCTGGCATTTTATCACAGATGTTTCAGAGCCATCTTATAGGTGAGTCTTCGAGGAAAAACTTTTATGAAGGTAAGAAGTTTTACTATATAAAGTCTTTATTGCAACATAAATACAAATTTAGAATACTTCATGTATCTATGTTGTTGTGTATTTCAGATTATAGATGATCTGGATAGAAATTACACCAAATATAATAATAGTATGCAAGTCACTAAGTATCTGCAATTCCGTTCTAATTGTCTTTAGGTTCGCCCTATGGCGTTGTGTGCTCACCAGCCGCTAGATGGCTCCGTTGTTTACATCTGTGGTAGGTTTCAGCATTATAAGATCAGTACAGCTTGCACTGTTGCGCCGTAAAGATGGCCGTGCCACTCTCTGTTTACACCAAAGAAGAACAGCGTTCTGTAATCCATTTTTTGTATTCTTTGGTGTGGTCTGAGGGTCTACCAGGAGCTGAAATTCATAGAAGACTTTCAGCACAATACAAGGATAATATTTTGCCACAGAAAATTGTTTACCAGTGGGTTGAACAGTTCAAAAGGGACTGCATGGGCGTGAAGGATGGGGAAGGATCCGGGCGTGATGTGATCCCGAATAACAGAGGAGTGACTGTTGATCACGTGGCAAACCATATGCACATTAGCCATGGTTCTGCATATGAAATCATGCATAACAGGCTTAACTTTCACAAAGTCTGTTCAAGGTGGGTTCCAAAATGACTCAATGAAGAGCAGAAGTGCAATCATATGGGAATCTGTCAGCATCTACTGGACTGTCATGCTAATGAAGTTGAAACGTTTCTGAAACGGATCATCACTGGAGATGAAACATGGGTTCACCACTTCGAACCAGAGAGCAAACATCAGAACATGGAATGGAAGCATCCCAGATCCTAGTCAAAAAGAAATTCGAGAGTCAACTTTCTGCAGGAAAAGTGATGCTCACAAGAGTTATGGGACTCTCACGGGCCAATCCTGAAACATTACCAGGAAAAGGGGGAAACAGTAAACAGTGAACATTACAGTGATATGCTGGTAAACAAGCTGAAACCTGTAAATTGCAACAAACGCAAGATGTCAATTTTCAGATAGAGTTCTTTTGTTGCATGACAATGCGTGTCCACATTCTGCCGCCCACACCATTCAAACTCTTCAGACGCTGCTTTTTGAGGTGTTGGAGCATCCTGCTTACAGTCCCAATCTCGCCCCGTCAGATTACCATCTGTTTGGTCCACTTAAAAATGCTCTTAAGAGGCTATCAATTCAGCTCCGATCATCAGGTGAAGGAAGTGGTGCATATGTGGCTTGCTGCACAACTAAAATCCTTTTTTTTTTTTTTTTTTTTTCAGAGGGTATCAGAAAGCTTGTGAAACAGTGGTCCATGTGCATTGAAAAGCAGGGTGACTATGTTCAAAAATGATATCAATAAAAGGTGTGTACTCTTTTTGTAGTAAATTATAAAAATTGATTGCAGGTACTTATTGACTTGCCCTCATAGAAAACTGCAACAAATGAACAAGAGTGAACTATATAGCCTATGCAGTATGCTGCGGTAAGTTCATCATGGCCTCTCAAATAACTGTTAGGTGATAAGAGAAAAACATAGCTTTAGATTCAAAATCAGCATACGTAAATTAACTAAAATTGTATATTTCGTTTCTGAGAGGAAGAAAAGTTTAAATTTGTTGTACTGTGTTATCTTCCTCTGTGTTATCTTCCTGCAACACTTGACAGTCCATCGTGTTATAGGGAAGCTGGTGAAGACTTGATCTTGGAAATTGACAGCATTCATATATTTGTTGTAATAGCCAATACGCTTTGGTTTTAATACTTCTTCATCTCGACCCTGCATTCTTTGAACTCTTGCCACCTCAAAGTCTATGTCTTCGTGTATTGTCGATAAAAGATGATCATCCTTCTTATATTTTCATTTCTATGGCAAGAATGCCATTAGATGTCACTTGAATTGCCTCATCTTCCTGAAGTTTTGCTGTATGGAACTCTGCAGGCATGTTCTTTCTGTTACATCAGACAGTACAAAAAGCCTGAGTCTTGTTGTTCAACATGTTCATAAATAAGTTCAGGAGAGAGAAACCATTTTTCCAGGAATAAAATGTGACCTTTTGTGAGACTAGTTTTCATTAAATCTAGCACAACTGCTGCAGAAACTGCCATGTCACCTTGCTTGTCTTATCTGGTATATACTGTATCTTGAATTGTGAACAGTATCCAAAAGAACTTTCATCTTGTTGTACTGGGCAAATGCCAGCTTTCCACAAAATTTCATTATGCTTTTGCCAGTACCTATTTCTCTATCCAACTCATAGATTTTTATGAAATTTGTTTGCAAATAAAAAATAACTGGTCTTAGTGTTTTTAGTCTATCATTCTTGTCAGTGAATGTATCATCAGAAAAGTGAAGAAATCTCTAAATCTGGCAGAATTGTTTATATGGCATTGTTTTTGACTCTGAGACCTTTCTATCAGACCAGTATCATTTTATTCCAGATTTCCTTATTTGACTCATAAGTCTGATCAAAGCAAAGTATGCTTTTACCTCATCAGCCATGTAAGGTGACCATTTCCTCTCACATGTTAGCTCATTTGCTACATTGTTAAGTTTAATTTATACTGAAATCTATATAATATATAAAATAAGAATTTTGTCTGTACATTGCTCAGAATTTCAAAATAATGGTATTTCTGTATTGGTCGTGTCCACAGTAACAAATAACTGCACTTTTTATTTTCCGTCATTTCTGTCTGTATGTATGTACAGGCATCACGAGAAAATGGCTGAAGAGAATTTAATAAAAATTGGTATGTAAAGTCGGGAAGTGATGTTCTACAATCTAGACTGTAAATAATTTTATTCACGCTAAGTGAAATGGTAGTTTAGGGGAAGGCCTAAAATGAAATTCTCAATTATTCATGTCATTAATGGTCCTATTGATAAATACTACATAACCAAAGTTATATAGAATTAAATTTCCAATTATTTATGTCTTATACATTTTTACCGTACTCGCTATGATAACAGAGATATTCTTGAATTTCGTTTTTGTTGTTAAGTCCACATCAATGCTGAACTACGGTAAAATGGGCAAAGAGAATTTAATGAAAATTTGTATGAAAAGTCTGGAATAAGTTGCTACAGTCTAGGATAAAAATCATTTTTATTCACGCTGGATGAAATGGTAGTTTAGGGAAAGGTACCTAAAATTTAATTTTTTTAATACTTATGTTATTGGTCCTATCAAAAAAATATTAATACTGTAACAAAAGTCATAGAGAATACAAGTTACAATCATTTTTGTCTTATACAGTTTTACCATACCAACTATGATTTATGATAGAATAATGAATTTAGACTTTTGTTACTTAGTCCCAAAGCCAAGTCTTGTTAACATGGAAATATTGTTTAATTATGTTAACTGGCAATGGTTTTTATCGTGATTGTCTTAAGGTATAAAAGCGTGTGATCATTGGTCCATATCAACAAGGAAAACTGTGAAGAGGATTATAAAAAGTGAGAAAAATTGTAAACGAACGATCGCTTGAGGAATAATACAAGAGGGAGTTATGAAAGAAGGAAGCACTACCCTTACATTAGATGCCCTAATATAACAGAGTCGGGGGGGAAACTAAATGTGAAAGTCCTCGATATCAAAAGCTCATGAAAGTGATCAACAATAACATTATATTGACCATTGCTATGATGTGATTCATCTCTTCTGCTGCCACTCATCTCTGATAGATGGGATTACTGCTGTGCCGAGTAAAACAGCATTCCTCAATATTGACAGAAAGTAGCTCGGTAGTTGCATAACTTTGCACATTCTATATGATTGTCTGGTCAACGATGGGTACTGCAGCTAGTCATTTCATAGAACTAATGTACAAGAAATTCATTGCAGGTATCCAAAACACTAGGATTATTCCCTAATCATCTTAAAGAGATGGGATTGACACCAGGAGTCCCAGTAAATGCAATATCCATGGATGTATTTTTCTTTTTTGCATCCTATTACTATTTCCATGTTCCAGTCCGTGTTTGTACGCCATTACCTCCAGCAATGTCGTCGCTCCACACGCATTTTGGTTCCACAACATTCTGGTGGAGCTCTACATATTGAGAACTCTAAATTAGATATCATAGTAGGGGAGGGCAGGTTATTAGATCCTGTTCATGTGACCGATGATCAAGCTGTCCCTTGTCCTACCAGTGACGGAGTGAATAAACATTATGTGTGAGATCTTGAACAACAATAACAAACATTGGAGTTCTGTACAAGTCTTTAACAGACTGTTGTAAAAGCAAAAGTAGTCTACCATGATATTATTAGAAATTGTATTTAAAGTAGTAATGTTTCTAAGTAATGCAACAAAAGTTTGTAATAATTAGCTGCTTTATTGTTGTTATCACATTTGTGAAGAACTGTCATTTATTCTGCCATGTTAATGTATTCATTTTGTCAAAGATTTTCATTTGTTCAGTGTAAATTTTTAAGTTATTGTTCATTCCTGAAAGCAACTTTTTTCTTGTTTATAGAGATACCTGAAGCAGATTTGTTGGGGTAAGTAGCATTTATTTTTTATCAATTCTGATTATATATCACTTCATTGTGGTACTAATGGCTCATTACCACCAGGCAAGTTGAAAAATAATTTCCTATAACTGGTTCTTTGTCAGTCTAAAGACTAAACAAAAAGTTGTTGTTCTTTAGAATAAAGGCCTTTAATTTTTATTGTTATGACTTTCACCCATTCCTTTGTCAACATCCAAGTCTGTTGATACCAGTCCGTGGTCTTGAAGGTAATGAAACTTTGCAGAGGCGGATCGAGTGGCTCAGCCGGTTGTGGCGCTGGCCTTTTGATGCCACCTTGGCAGGTTTGATCTGGCTCAGTCTGGTGGTATTTGAATGTGCTCATATACGTCAGCCTTGTGTCAATAGATTTACTGGCATGTGTATTAAATTCTGGCACCTTGGCGTCTCCAGAAACTAGAAAAATAGTGGGACGTAAAGCCAATAAAATTATAATTACAATAATTATTATTGTTATTGAATTTTGCAGAAGCAGTTTTGACTCCTTGAAGGTTATCAGACTCTTCTTTAAACAAATGATGGCATGGATCAGAACAAACCATTGTCAGAAGTAGCGTCTATCTTTCATCTCGTTTCTGGATTTGCTGGTGTGTATGGTTTTTTCTTTCTCTTTTTTCTTCTTCCTAACGTCCAGGCACTTGGCAATGGTGATAGACAGTTCAGGGTCTTCATTTATTTGTGCAACCCATCTTTGGTCATCAAGGAGTTAATTACTTCTTACAAGATTGTAAATGTTTCTGTGTCCATTGATTTGCAATTCTTGATCACTAGGTTGCATATCAAAGGCTTGGATTCATTTCCAAATCTCTTGTGGTGCTCATGTGGAGTGAGGGCATATTATTTTGTTGATGATGATTTGTCTGTTGGGTGTGGACATTGAGCCTTGAGCAAACTCGTTGAGTTTGTTCGACAATAGTAGGCTATGCACCAACTCTGGGTTTCCTCCTCCTCCTCTTCGTAACACACTACACAAATCTTAACATTCAGTAATCTATTGGATTTATGATGCTGATATACTGGAGTACTGCCTTGCTGTAGCATAGCATGCTTTCGATTGTTGAAAACTAAATAGTTATCTCAACCTTTTCACTCCGGCGAAGCGAGAGCATACGTATGGCCTTGGGGACAGGTGCCTACAGCATCTGGCTGTGCTCACTAGATGGGACACTTTCCGCTATCTCGTTCGCATTTGTCCACGTTGTTAAGAGATGACAGGTTGACTATTTAAAAAAATATATTTAGTTCAGTCAAATATATTTGTGCCTGTATTTATCATTTTCATTGCTTTCCATCCTTTTTTTAGATCTGTGTATTTTGACAGAGCATTGGCAGAGTTAAATTTTCCAGAGTCACTATCTAATATGAGGATGAGAGCTTTATCGGCAGTAAACATTCTGGATTCTGAAATACAGTACCACAAGCTACCTTTATAAGCACTAATACGTTCAAAGTGTACTGCAATTATGCAGCAAATGATGAGCGGTAAGGTCACTTGAACCCTTACCTTCTCACAGTTTGTCCTGACGTCTGGTGACTCTACTACTAACTATAGATTCGCAAGACAACCACTAGAACTTCTACAGTCGAACAACACATGACTGCTACAGAAGTCCACCAGCTACCTAACACAGCTCTCTTCCAACTGCTGCAGTCCACCAGTGTAAAAAGGTTAAAAGTGTTTAGAGTTGCTTACTGTAGAATGCTCTGACAACTATGTAGCTCTTAATAAATTTTCCAGCTAACTCATTTTTGGTTGCAAGCGTTTTGCCCTCATGTGCTAGGGTGGGCTCATCAGTTGGTACCTAGCACACCTACCAATACGCTGGCTAGTGCATACCGTGGAGGTCACTGCGTAGGCTAATTGGAGCCACCGGCAGTGCCAATGCACTAAGAGACTTTGTCTCATTATCAAAAATTGATGCCTGCTTGGCCATCAGATGATATAGATGTTGATTCTCATAGGGAATCTGAAATATTTGTCCTGAATGAGTAAATTTATAATACCAATATAAATGGTCCGTTATTGGACATTATAAATTTTCCAGCTGACTCATTTTTTGGTTGCCAGCGTTTCGCCCTCGTGTGCTAGGGTGGGCTCATCAGTTGGTACCTAGCACACCTACCAATAGGCTGGCTAGTGCATACCGTGGAGGCCACTGCGTAGGCTAACTGGAGCCACCGGCAGTGCCAATGCACTAAGAGACTTTGTCTCATTATCAAAAATTGATGCCTGCTTGGCCATCAGATGATATAGATGTTGATTCTCATAGGGAATCTGAAATATTTGTCCTGAATGAGTAAATTTATAATACCAATATAAATGGTCCGTTATTGGACATTATAAATTTTCCAGCTAACTCATTTTTGGTTGCCAGCGTTTCGCCCTCGTGTGCACTAGCCAGCGTATTGGTAGGTGTGCTAGGTACCAACTGATGAGCCCACCCTAGCACACGAGGGCAAAACGCTGGCAACCAAAAATGAGTTAGCTGGAAAATTTATAATGTCCAATAACGGACCATTTATATTGGTATTATAAATTTACTCATTCAGGACAAATATTTCAGATTCCCTATGAGAATCAACATCTATATCAACTATGTAGCTCATTCAGGACAAATATTTCAGATTCCCTATGAGAATCAACATCTATATCAACTATGTAGCTCTTTGGGACCAATTAGAAGTGAATAATACTTTAACACTTCAGACTATGCAATAACTTCTTCATCTCTTTATTAGTAATTCAGGTCATTTTACCAGGTAAGTGTGGGGTTTAATATGATATCCAGGGCAGAAATTATTCATAACTAAAATAACAGAAATAAAATCAAAACTATCTTTTGAATCTCACTTGAAGTAATTCTATGAAATTCCTTTTTTTTTTGCTAGAGATGTAGAACAAAATACCAAATATAAACCATATCAATACAGAGTGTAATGATGCCATCCTGCTTGGTCAGAAGCCAGCCAATACCTGTAGTCTGGTGAAAATTTAGTAATGAGTAGTAAAGAGTAACTTACCTGCATTAGGTGAAAGCTGACCGTCTAGAATACTATGTAATGTGCTGTGCCTTAAGTAAACCACCAAAATGTTTCAGATACAGACACTTAACACCTTTTATTTAGTCACTTTCCATTAATTGATGGACCCTACCGTCATTTATCAAATCAGGTACAATAATTTGTGTGAGTGACAATTATTGATAATTATTCTGCTGTTGACTTCATCTTCACTTACCTCTCTCATTTCATACTGAAGCAAAATTTTCAAAATTTGATGCGTACCATGTTATTTTCATATTCTTTACATTTATCTTCATGATCAATATACTAAAAAATATTCAATTACCTTTTTCATCCTGGGTATGAGGGAGGATACAAGGAGTCCAAAGATCTGCTGAGTTCCTCTTACTGAATCTTGGAAATAAGACTTTTTTATTTGAATTTATACCTCCCATGCAAATTGCATCCTTACCTTTTGTTTAGATAAACTTCTGATGTAAATAAAATTAGAAAAGATGGAGAACAGTCACTTATTTGATGTTGCTGTTGTTTGGATCGTACATCTACTGTAGTTTGACGCTACCTTCATCAGTGCTGGATTTATGAATTGAGCACAAAGCTTGTCAAAACATAATAATGCATTATTGCTATTCTACAAAGGAATAATATTTTAATATTAATGTATTTACATTTTAGTTGAAATTAAATAGTTACTGCATTTTATATATAAATAACAAAAAAGTAATTATCACTACAATGAAACCTCTCTATAATGGACACCATTGCAACTAAAAGATAAGAAATATGCTCAACAAGGTTATGAGAAAATATACATGAAAAATAAATTAGGAATACATACTACTTGCTATGAATGTAACACAAACTCTTTGATATTACATTAAAAACAGTACTGCATTTGGTGATGTGCTATACTCTCTTCAGAAAGTTGTAGATGCACTACTGCTCTGATACAGTAAACAGAAGGGTCAAAACAGTATACTGGAAACCTGTACAGTATTGAACACACTGTACACCTTATTACAATTGTTTGAGTTTTGGAAACTTCAGGTCAATACAGTACTTGTATAAATATACAGGAAAACCATTATCACTTTAAAATGTCTGTATTATTCATCGTTTTGTACACAATAGTAGTCTTTACCACATTGCAAATAGATTTAAAAGACATGATCTTAATATCGCATTCCGAACTCTTAATACCAACACTAAGCTTTTCTATGATATACACATTTTCAATCACAATTTGAATTGTGGCATTTACAAACTAGAATGTTTCCAATGTGGGGCAAGTTACATTGGTCAAACAGGGAGGAGATTTTCCACATTTTATAAAGAACACATGAATGCCAAGAAATACAATAGATTTTCAGCTATGAGTAACCATATGAGTGATTTTAATCACTCCTTTAATTCCATTAACCATATGAGTGATTTTAATCACTCCTTTAATTCCATTAATCAAGACTTGAACATTTTACATGTAGCCAATAAAGGTATTTTACTCAGTATGTATGAGAACATCCACATACATCATGACCAAAGATTTTACCCTAACTTGAGCGTCTCTTTAAATTTATTATCATCATCGATCATTGCTAAACTGCAACACATGCTCTACATTATAACAACAAGACATAGTATCTACTACAAGTGCTCACAATAAATCCATGACTCGCAAATCTACCATCTCACTGGCAATATAATAACAGCAGAGCACAACTTCGCTTCCATCAACTTAAATAAATTCTATCTTTAGTTTAACACTCAAGACCTTTAAATATTCATCTTTAACCCGCTGTGACTTTTTATTATTATATATCCTCATGACTTTTATTTTAAACATGCCACTGTGAATTAATACGTAGGCAAATTAATAAGTATCTACAATGTTGCTCTAATTGCCTTTAGGTAGGCTCTATGGTGTTGTGTACTTACCAGCCACTAGATGGCACCATTGTCTACGTCTGTGGTAGGTTTCAGCATTATCAGATCAGTACAGCTTGCGCTGTTGTGATGTAAAGATGGCTGCGCCACTCTCTGTTTGCACCAAGGAAGAACAGCGGTCCATAATCCGTTTTTTTTTTTGGTCTGAGGGTGTACCAGGAGCAGAAATTCGTAGAAGACTTTCAGCACAATGCAGGGACAATGTTTTGCCACAGCGAAGTGTTTACCAGTGGATTGAACAGTTTGATAGGGGTCGCACGAGCGTGAAGGATGAGGAAAGATCTGGGCGTCAATCTGCAGCCATAACTGATGCCAATATTGAACAAGTGCGTGATATGATCCTGAATAACAGACGAGTGACTGTTGATTACATGGCAAACTATATGTACATTAATGTACATTAGCCATGGTTCTGCATACAAAATTATGCATAACAGGCTTAACTTTCACAAAGTCTGTTCAAGATGGGTTCCAAAACAACTCAACAAAGACCAGAAGCAATTGTGTGAGAATCTGTCAGCACCTACTGGACTGTCAAGTTAACATATCTGAAATGGATGATCACTGGAGATGAAACAAATTTGAGCCAGGGAGCACATGTCAGAGCATGGGATGGAAGCATCCTGGATCCCAAGTCAAAAAGAAATTCAAGAGTCAACCTTGAGGTGCTGGAAAAGTGATGCTCACAGTGTTTTGGGACTCTCAGGGGCCAATTATCAGGAAAAGGGATAAACAGTGAACAGTGGACATTGCAGTGATATGCTGGTAAACAAGCTGAAACCTGCAGTTCGCAACAAATGCAGAGGTCGATTGTCAAAATGAGTTCTTTTGTTTCATGACAATGTGCGTCAACATACTGCCACCCACACCACTCAAACTCTTCAAATGCTGCATTTTGAGGTGTTAAGAGTATCGTGTGTACAGTCCCAATCTCGCCCCATTTGATTACCTTCTGTTTGGTCCACTTAAGAATGCTCCAAGAGGCCGTCGATTCACTCCTATCAACATGTGAAGGAATCAGTGCATACGTGGCTTGCTGTGCAACCAAAAACCTTTTTTGCAGAGGGTATCAGAAAGCTTGTGAAATGGTGGATCATGTGCATTGAAAAGCAGGGGGATTATGTTGAAAAATTATATCAATTAAAAATGTGTACTCTTTTTGTAATAAATTATAAAAATTTATTGCAGATACTTATTGTCTTGCCCTTGTATTAGCACTAGATGATGATAAGATGGGCACCATGCCATGAAATATAGGCAGATAAAACGTTTAATCTGTATCAAATTATCATCCCAAAATTTCTGCAAAATTCACAAAATGAATCATTAAATTCAAGATTTAAACAAGTGGATTTCAAATGATTAATCTTCACAATTTTAGAGATTATATTCAGTAATATATTTTCATAGAAGACAAACTACATTCTACTGTAATAGAATCTACTTCACGTTCACACACAAAAATCTACCAGCACCTGGGTAGGATTGTAATATGAAAATAAAGTCTAAATACTGCATACTAATAGAAATATTACTTCTATAAAAATGGATTGTGATATATTCTATGACAGATAGATTGTATTAAAAAGGGTACTTCATTTTTATGATGAGATTCGATTCTCGGCGACAGCAGGTGGCACTCCATGTTCGTACCTGAGAACATGGTGGTGTGCTCACATTTTAGCAGTGCATTTTGGATGATGATGATGATGATGAATCCCATGTCGTTCTATGATGCTGATGTTGAAGTCTTCTTCAAATTAATGTTGACATGTTGAATTCCAATAAACAAGTAGAATATCCTGGATGTAGTATATCCTCTTCTGAATACTGCTATTTATGTAAGCTGAAACTGACAAAGTTTTATTAAGATGTGTCCTGGATAGACCAGAATAAATATTCGAGCTATTAAATAACACTTATCTCAGCTTGTGTTCAGTGAGATAAAAATGGAATGGGAGGTCAATTTCACATGGCTTAAATAATCAGTCATATGAAGCTCTGGCACACGGTAAATCGTGATTGGATTACACATATGGCATTCTTTCACATTATTGGTTCAATTCTTGCATTGAGTAGATTGTTCTGGAGAAATGTATGTTCCGTCTGTGCTCTGTAACCTTGAGTAAGACCGGTTTATCATGTGATCTATACTCACTGCTAGGAGGGTTGCAAAAGGAAAAGAAACAAGACAAAAGCAAGCTTCTGCGAGCCAGTGACAACTGGTTGAATGATTTCCAGATTATGTCATCAATAAATGTCTCCAAATAGCATGTTAGGTTGAATAAATGTATCTGTTACAAACATATAACCATACACACTCATTTTACTAATTTGACAGGGACAACATATTGTATTATACATGGGGTTGGCGCATAAGTCATAGCAACTATTTTTATTGGCACAGATGCAGGGTCCACCAGACAGATGGAAATATACAGATGGGAGTGGGGAGCATAAGGTGCTGTGGATATGAAGCGATGAAACTGTCAGCAAGGAAATCCTTGTGCTACACAATGTTCATTCTCGGATAATACAGTAATGAGTAATACTCAAACACAGAATCAATTGGACATACCATACTGTAGATTAGAAAAGACAAAGTCCAATTTCTTAATACATGGATTGAAACTGTTCAGCAAATTACTGCTAGACTGGCAGACAATTCCATACTCAATTTTCAAAACAAAACTAAAGAAATTGCTTATTAAGTATCCTTTGTATTCTGTAAAAGAGTTTCTGACTCTTGAAGATTTCTGAAAGGTGAACATTAATGTAACAACTTTTATCCTGCTTGTACAGTTTTATTGAAACTGATGTCTATTTTTGTGCTTGTAATTTAATGTTTCATGTATGATAATAAAGATGTTGATTCCCACAGGGAACCTGAAATATTCGTTCCGAATGAGTAAATCCATAATACCAATATTATTATTATTATTGAATATCCAAAGCAGTTTGGAACCCTATTTTACATAGTATACTAGGGTTGTATTTAAAATACGTATTCACTTTTACAATGAAAATGAATTCATGTATCTAATCGACGGAAAATGAAGTGGATGAAGTTAATAAAATATTTGTAACAGCACGGCTTCTTAAACAAATGATACAGGGGTTTTGATAATGCAATGTTGCAATAATTCAAATGAGAGTTCAAGTCATGCCGCCTTCTTTCAAATGCAGCACATTGAAATAGTAGGTGGTCCACTGTGGGATTCAACATCTTTGTCATCTGATGGTGTGCACTAGTCATGCGTCTTGGTGGGTGTGCTGTTTGCCAACTGATGGGCCCAACTTGGCACATTGGGGCGAGGTGCTGGCTGTTAGGAATGAGTTAGCTGGAAAATTTATAATGTCCAATAACGGACCATTTTTTTATTAGTATTATAAATTTACTCACTTGGGACAATTATTTCAGGTTCCCTATGGGAATTAACATCTATATCATCTGATGGCCAAGCAGGCATCAATTTTTTTTTAATGAGACAAAAGTCTCTCGTAGTGCATTGGCACTGCCGGTGGCTCCAAGTAGCCTACACAGTGGCCTCCACGGTATGCACTAGCCATGCACCTTGGTGAGTACTATTTACCAACTGATGAGCCCAATTTAGCACACTGGGGTGAAACGCTGGCAACCAGGAATGAGTTAGATGGAAAATTTATAATGTCCACTAACAGACCATTATATCGGTAAATTTATAATGTCGAATTACGGACCAACTGTAGTGGTATTATGGATTTACTCATTCAGAATGAATATTTCAGGTTCCCTGTGGGAATCAACATCTTTATCATCTAATGGCCGGGCGGGCATCAGTTTTTGAGAATGAGACGAGGTCTCTCATAGTGCATTGGCACTGACGGTGGCTCCGGGTGGCTTGCGCGGGGCCCTTCACAGTGTGCACTAGCCATGCGCCTGGGTGGGTGTGCTCTTTGACAACTGATGGGCCCAACTTGGCACCCTGGGGTGAGGCGTTGGCAGCCAGAAATGAGTTAGCTGGAAAATTTATAATGTCCAATAACGGACCGACTATATTGGTATTATATTTCATGTATATATGTAACTAATTATAATTGTAGGAACTTTTCTTATATTCAGCTTAAAATACTGTGCGTGTGTGGTTGCTATCTTATTCTAATAAAAAAATAAACAAAACCTTCATGGTAAACCCTGAAATTAGTCCCCTAGATTATCCACAACTCGTTGCCAATGATGCAGGAGACGTTGGATACCAGTCGCCTTGCCATGTATGAATTTTGCAATCTTATGTTTCATAGCATTGTCAATGTATTCTCATGTCCCAAACCCTCCCCCACGCAATGGTTCTTTCACTTTGGGATGAGATCAAAATCACACGGAGACAAGTCCGGTAAGCATGGCGGGTGTTCTAGTACTTCCCACGCTGTTCTTGCCTCATCTGCACAGAGCCTGACTCACTACTGTTGTCCCGTCGCCCTGTGTGTGGTACACCATCTCATGCTGTGTCCATGTACTATGAGCATCATGCTTTCCAGAACATATGTCCATTGTATGGTAGCACCGTGAAAATGTGAGGAAAAAGTAGTTGCTGTATCTTATAACCCAACTCTCATATATACATTTTAAAGGTAGTCAACCTGTCATGTCTTAACAACATGATCAAATATAATAGAGAAAGGAGAGGGCGGAAAGTAACCCGTATAGCAGGCAGGCCAGCACCGTAAGGTCTTGTTCTCAAGGATCTCGTTTGGTAAATTATCCAATCTTTAATCCCCTTTCTATAAACAACTATTTGCTCCAATTTGTCCTCTTGAAATCCAATTTGACCTTCATATTATAATCTTTCTGTCTTTTAAAAACTTCATTCAAGCTTAATCATCCACTGTCATATATCACATTATCATCTGAATCGTTGGCTGAATGGTCAGTGTACTGGCCTTTGGTTCAGAGGGTCCCAGTTTCGATTCCCGGCTGAGTCAGGGATTTTCACCTTCATTGGTTAATTCCAGTGGCTCAGGGGCTGGGTGTTTCTGCTGTCCCCAACATCCCTGCAACTCCGCCATCACACTATCCTCCACCACAATAACATGCAATTACCTGCACATGGCAATGTCCGCCCACCCTCATCGGAGGGTCTGCCTTACAAGGGTTGCACTCGGCTAGAAATAGCCGAAATTATAAATTATATCACACTATCTCTCCACTGTCAGCTCAGAACATACTACTTAGTCGAGCAGCTCGTCTTCTTACTGTCAAGTTCTCTCAGTCCAAAGTTTCAATCATTTGTCAGAAATCACTCAGAACAAATGGTGCTGCTTTCCTTTGGATCTTTTCCAGTTTTTGAATCAAGTTATCCTGTTGAGGGTCCCATAGCCTAGAACCATACTCTCATTAGAGTCTTACTAATTACTTATATGCCCTCTCCTTTACATCTTTACAACAACCCCCAAATGCTCTCGTAACCATGTAACTTAAGGAGATCTATAACCCTTGTTAATGTGATTACCCAATGAAGACCTTTCCTTATATTAACACCTGGTTTCTTATAGTGATTCCTTGTGGTATTTTCACCCCATCAACATGGTAATTAAAGGTGAGAAAACTTTTAATCTTGGTGGAAGTTACAACCTGACTTTTCATCCCATTCACTGTCATATCATTATCAGCTGTCCATCTCACAACTTAAAGGTTCATTAATACTGCCTTGTGGACACCCGCCCCCTCTACCCTGCTTAATCATTACAGGATCAGATAATGCTTCATCTACATTAATTACATTCAGTCACTCTTTTTTATAGTCCAATAAACCTCATTTTATTACCTTTGCCTTTGTACAATAATTCTCCAATCATATGGTATAGCTCCTTCATGCAAACAGTAATCAGATAAGTACAAGAACATATAGTATACTATATCCCATCCCATAGCCTTGAGTATTCCTCCATAAATCTTGCCAGCTGCTTTAACTTTCAACTTTTGTACTTTTTTGTAAATATCTTTCTTGTCATAGACAAATTCAGTACTTTGGAAGTATTAGTCACCTCTTCTACTTGGGTTTTATCCTTATGCACAATTAACTTATCATCTGACTAAGTACTTCTGCCTTCTGTAAATCCTCGCTTATGCACTCCTGTTGTTGATTAAAGATTGCTGGAATGTCCTTGGAATCTTTCTGCCTTAAAGTACATGTACATACCCTTCTATTTTTCACTAAAATTCATTTGTGTGTTTGTCTACCCCTTAGTCCAGTTTCCTGATATGGGGTCATGATTGAGTGGGATGATATTATGTGGCATTTTGTTATTGCCAGATACCCTTCCTGTCACCAACCTCAGTTGAAGTGTTAATGAAGATGAATTGCATGATGATAATGAAATCAGGTAATAATACTAATTTTGTGTAGCTATTTCTAGCCGAGTGCAGCCTTTGTAAGGCAGACCCTCCGATGAGGGTGGGCGGCATCTGTCATGTGTAGGTAACTGTGTGTTATAGTGGGGGAGGATGGTGTTATGTGTGGTGTGTGAGTTGCAAGAATGTTGAGGACAGCACAAACACCCAGCCCCCGGGCCATTGGAATTAACCAATGAAGGTAAAAATCCCTGACCCAGCCGGAAATCGAACCCGGGACCCTCTGAACCAAAGGCCAGTACGCTGACCATTCGGCCAATGAGTTGGACATGAAATTAGGTAACGAGGTGGAAGGAATTAGCTGTGGTCTATGAATAGGGACTGTCTCTGCATTTGCCTGGAAGTGAAAATGAGAAACCACAGATAACCATTCTCAGAGCAGCCACTTAATTAAAGCCACTTGTTTCTGAAATGCAGAGCTTAGCTACATGGCCATAGCACATTAACATGCATGGCCATTCCACTTCGTACTAAAATTCATATGACTGCCAATTATGCTTGTCATCATTTCAGACAATATAGAATTCTTTCACGGACGAGTTGGCTGTGCGGTTATGAGTGCGCCGCTGTGAGCTTGCATCCGTGAGATAGTAGGTTCGAACCCCACTGTTGGCAGTCCTGAAGGTGGTTTCCTGTGTTTTCCCATTTTCAGATCAGGCTGGGGCTGTACCTTAATTAAGGCCATGGCCACTTCCTTCCCACTCCTAGCCCTTTACTATCGTGTCATCGCCATAAGACCTATCAGTGTCAGTGCTACGTAAAGCCGATTGTAAGAAAGAAAAAAAAAAAGAATTCTTTCAGTTGGTTAATATTGCTCAAAAGCTCATAATGTGATTCCTTTCAAAGTCAGTACAGTTGGTATTAGCACAACCTTCACTACTGCAATCATCAGAATCATTATTGTCCTCCTCTTGGACTGACTGAAGAATTTTATTTGTATTCCAGACAAGATTTCTTACTTTCTGGTAGAATGCATTGCCCTGTTGCACCCTCTTGCTAATCTCCATGTTCTGCCTTGTATTTTGCATTAATTCACTCCCTAGGTATTACAGTAGAAACTGTTCACAATTTCAAGGCTTTGACCACCTATTTTCACAATGCCTTTTCCTTGTCTTTCTCCTCTTGAATCACCTGGTCTTGCTTTTTTCTTGCTGATTTTCATACCATTAATTTTTAGTTTTCTCATTCAGTGCGTTGAGTTGTTTTTGTACTTCTTTGCTGTTTGTTTCCCAGGCCGCAATATTGTCTGCAAATAATAATAATAAACAAGTGAGTTGGCTGTGTGGTTAGGGTCACGCAGCTGTGAACTTGCATTTGTGAGATAGTGGGTTTGATTCCACTGTCGGCAGCCCTGAAGTTGGTTTTTTGTCGTTTTTCATTTTCCATACCAGGCAAATGCTCTGGGCCTGTACCTTAATTAAAGCCACAGTCACTACCTTCCCAATCCTAGCCCTTTCCCATCCTTCCATTGCCAAAAATCTTTGATGTGTTAATGTGATATTAAACAAGTAGCAAAAAATAAATAAACAATAATAAATTCATCTCCCTATTCCCATATGCTTTATTTGTCTCCTTTACAATTTCATCCATAACCATTAGAAACTAAAGAGGTGACAGCACACTCACCTATTTTAGTCCAGTTTCATTTCTGAACCATTCTGTTTTTCCAGCCAGAGTATGTTCACTGCTGATGGGGTCGTTGTACATTAATGTTGCTCCTTATCAAGGAATAATAACACTTTCATCTTCCGGTGAATCATTTTCCTGTCCAGTTGATCTAACCACTTTGTCATGATTTCTCTGGTCTTCCATGCTTTTCTGGTTTAATTTCTACTGAATGCCAAAGTTGTAATGTCCATATTCTTAAAACACCTTGGCTTTCCAGCTTTCCATATCACCTTCAGTTTTTCTCCACTCATACATGCATATAACAAGACACTAAGATGCTCCTTTGCAACTTTCACACCAAGTGGGATTCCTTTGAAATAAAAGATTTTGTTGGGTGCGGTGCAGAAAAATAATGCTGTTTCTTTGGTATTCAGAATATTTTCTGGTAATTACATATCCATGATTGAAGGTAATTTTTCTTGCTAGTTTGTATCGGTATCTATTTTAATAATGAACTATTCTCTATGGATTGTTCTGAATTTTATATCACCGGGGAAGTTGGTCGTGCAATTATGGATGTGCAGCTGTGAGCTTGCATCTGGGAGAAAGTGAGTTTGAGCCCCACTGTTGGCAGCCTTGAAGATGGTTTTTCATGGTTTCCCATTTTCACACCAGGCAAATGCTGGGTCTGTACGTTAATTAAGGCCATGGCTACTTCCTTCTCACTCGTAAGCCTTTCCTGTCCCATTGTCGTCATAAGACCTATCTGTGTCAGTGCGACATAGCTAGCCATTTGAGGCTCTGAAACTTTCAGGTACCTAATTTGCGCCTTATCAGTAAGAGCTCCACTATCACTTTGAAACTGTTTGATATGTTGTTCGTTGCCATTACAATGCCATTCCTTAATTAGTTCCATTTGTTTCTTCATAATTTCCATTTAATATATTTTTTTTTCATGAACCACTGCTGCAAGTTACACGAGGTTGAAATTATTCTACATTAACATAATATTTCATAAACTTTTATTCTCTTTTTACTGAGTCATCTAGTGATGAACAAAGGTGTTTGTTCATTTGTAGAACAATGGTGCAATTTAATCCAAATTGTTTGACATCATTAGAGCAGTTGTGGTGTACCTCTGCTGAAACAGAGTAAGTTCTTCGTGAAACATTTTTTTCTAGCAGTCTGCCTTGTTTCATACATCGTAAAGCGAAAATACTTTTGAGAATTCTAGGCTGAGAAAACATAAGTACAATCTTTTGGAGATATTAGCGGTAAGTAAAAAAAAAGTTTCTCCTGTTTTGTAGCTCAGAAACAAAGGAACGGGGCTCCCTCCAGCTAATGTATCCAATAGTTAGTAGTCACATTGATAGATTGTGCACAGGTGCACAAGTTATTGAACCAGAACCATGGCACAGCAATAGTTGAAAAATAGAAGTTAGTGAACAGATCGGTATTGGAGGAGACCTTCATAGTGATCTGTATTCTGTGGGCTAACATACAAAACTTTTCAACAGTAACAGGATTATAATGTCTGTGTGCAGAGAGAATGTGTCCTGTGTGACAAACAAATGCTTATAATGCTCAAAGGAAAAGTTTAAAAGATGGTTGTCAGGCTTACCAAACAAGTGGGTACTGGAGGAGATCTGCATAGCGATCTACATTCCGCAGACATACAAATCGTGTCAACAGTCACAGTATTATCGTGTCTATGATTAGGGAGAAAGTGTCCTTTGCAACACATGGATGCCCATATAGCTTAAGGGAAGGTTTACAAGATGATCGTTAGACTTGCTCTCATGTTTGGCTCCAAATGTTGGGCAAGGCAGAAGCAGCACAATCAGCAAATACACATCGAAAAGCATATGCTGCAGTAGTCTGTGGGTGTTATTCTGACAGACTGAATGCATAACAAGCATGTGTGGGGATCCTTCACTACTATAAGAAAGAAGCTGGAGGAGAGACGACTCCAACGGTACGAGCACATCAAGCGACATGATGGTCACCCTGTGCAGAAACCTCTTGCGATTGAGAGCCAAGTAGGGGCTGAGATGCCCAAGAACAACCTGGTGGTGAACAGCTGAACTGTCTTGAGGAAGAAGGACATCCCTACAGTTCAGAAGAGATAACCATGAGTGATATTCAGAAGTGCCTACACTGCGTGCACATGTACGGTCAGGGAAAAGAAGACTTGGAGAGTAAGTGATGCAACTCCATACAGTTTAACATCATCTACAAAAACCTTGTCTGTGATTTTTAGTTATTTACTCATATCACTTATATAAAGAGGTCCAATAATACTGCCTTCCAGGCCCCCTTCTTAATCATTGCTGGATCAGATAATGCCTTACCTACTCTAATTCTCTGAGTTCTGTTTTCTAGGAATTTAGCTACCCAATCAGTCAGTTTTTTGTCTAGTCCAACAGCCCTCAATTTTGTCACTAATCTTCCATGATCTACCCTGTCAAAGGCCTTGGATAGGTCAATAGCAATACACTACATTTGACTTCCTGAATCTAAAATATCTTTTGTGTCTTGCTGGAGGTGTGGAAGTGGTTCTGTGAATTATTAGAGGCTCTACAACTGTGAAAGATGAAGACCAAAGTGGTTGTCCAACAGCATCAGATACAATTGTTAATGCCATAAAAAAAAAAAAATGAAATGGCATATGGCTTTTAATCCCAGGAATGTCCGAGGAGAAATTTGGCTCCCCAGATGCAGATCTTTCGATTTGACGCTTGTAGGCGACTTGGACATTATGATGAGAATGAAATGATGATGAAAACAACGGATATACCCAGCCTTCGTGCCAGTGCAATTAGCCAATTATGGTTAAAATTCCCGACCCTGCCGGGAAACGAACCCGGGCCCTCATGACCAAAGGCCAGCCCGCTAACCATTTAGCCAAGGAGCGGGACAATGTCATTGATGAAATGACATTGGAGAACAGGTATGTAATGCTGAATCAGTTAAGAGATGTTCAGTGAATAGGATGCTACTTTCTGTGGTGAAGGAAAAGACACATTCATTTTATGCTATGATAAATGCTTGTATAACTTTGGTGATTATGTTGAAAGATACAGGAGTGGACCTAAATAAAGCAGTGTTCTTGAACTTGATGTGACTTTACCTGTTCTCCTAGCATGAAACATTCAGTTTTCCAGCAGGCCATTTTGCAAACTTTCACTTTAAGCTTTATGGGAGAAGGCTAACATAGTGTGTTCTGTGGGCAAACATACGAGAATTTAATTTTTGATGTACCCATGAATATTTGCCTATTTTATAAAGTGAATCTCGGAGTCTTAAGATGAACAAATACTTTATTTTGTTTCAGGCATTTACATTTTTCACAATAACGTGAAATGTTGAAGTTTCATACAATTTATATTACTGTAGATCAAAACCAGGAGACTTCTTGACTTCCTAGATTCCTATCTTTATTAGTATATATTTGTTTATATTACAAATATCTACTTTGTATTTTAACACATTGCTGACCGGATGCTTGACCTTGTCACATACCCTGTGGACCGGACATTTTTCTACTAAGCATAATAGGGTGCACTTGATTATAAAAATATACATAAATATTAAACCAGTCAAGATTTTATCTTTAAAGTTGGTATATGAGTACTCACCAATGCCCTTAGTAGTACTTGAGAGTATGGTATCTTTGGAAGCATGACCCATCATTAATGTTTACATTGTTGTCGTCATCAGAGTCACTTGAATAAATAAGCACACTAGGTAAATTACGGCATATAGAGGCTTGAATATCACTTCCACTTTCACTATCACTCTCACATTCAGTTTCCACTAGTTCATTATCACTACATCCTTTTGAACGATCATCAGCATATAATTTTTCTAAAATATCGTTGTCAGCTAACACCGTATTCCGCGGGCAAGTCGACGATTTGAAACTAAATCAAATAATAAAAGAGGCCGTGAATAAAAGAAAAATGGCAGATATACATCTACGATTTATTCTACTCAATGTGAAAGTCCGAAATAGTTCAATATATGGTCAAGAGATGTCACAAAAAGACCGAAAACAATGTCGTGAATAAAACAGAGATTTCTCGGGGCCCGTCACCCATGTGTTAATACTATCTAATCCAAAATCATATGCTATCTTCTCCTTAGTGTTCTCCTGTTGCTACAAAGTCTGCTTTGAGGATCTCGTTATACTACATACTGTATCGTCTGGTCATAGATTGACGTTTTTCAGATCCTGATGTACAATATCATGCCATCTTTGTTTAGGTCATCCACATGGCCTGGTTCCTTCAACTTGCTGGTGGCAAACTGTCTTTGCGATGGTGCTAGGATCATCTCCCAGGACCAACAAAGTCTGATCTCTTGTATCTTCTCAGTGATTAGTGTCACACCAGTGTACTGCATTAATGGTGTCATTCCTAATTTGGTCAAGTAGGGATATGCCAATCATCCAACAAAGCATCCTTGTTTTCATGATGTGTTCTGCACTCTTAATGGTGGCACTTGGTGCTGAATTGTGTAATTGGTCTTACAACAGTCCCATGTATCGTTTATTTCAAATTTGTTGCCACTCTTTCATCACAGAGGACTCCTGTGATCTCTCTCCATCTTGTCCATACTGAGTTTATCCTCATGCATCCATCTTACTTTGTGCAAACCTCTTTTATTGGAAGTTGTCTTTCTTCAGTAATTTGTTAAGAAGGAAGCCTTACTTTCCAGTGTTGAATCATTAAATGCAGCATAAAAGCTTTTCAGTCTGTCAAACACACAATTTCAATATAAATATTGTACTACAACATACTTGTAAAAAACACACTATTAAACAAGGAATACACTTTTTGTTTAATAGTGTGGTTTTTGGAATAGTAATATTTATATTGAACTTCTGTGCTCCCAGACTGAAAAGCTTTTAAGTTACATTTATCGTTAGTGAAGCAATTCTATTAATATCGATGGAGCCAGATGATGGTTTGGAACAGATTTAAATGTAGTCCAAACTAATTCAGTTGATCACACTATGCTTCCACTTGACTTTGTACATATTGGGTAATGGAAGCAATCATCACATAATCAATGTAGATTATGGTTTATGGAGCATTTATCAGTAGGTTTCAAGTAATAGTGTTAATAATAAAAGATGAAAAGGGATTGTGACGGCGACATATCTAAGTGCTGGGCAGCGAGAGGTAAACTATGGATGGTACAAAGGGGGAAGATTTAAATAGCAATGCACAAGCAGTCAGGAAAATACAAGGACACTAGGGGATGAAGAAGAATTGCCAACTTCAGATGAATAGAAATAAATGTATTGAAACACAAGACAGAACAAGTAGAGAATAGTACAGCACCAAAATATCAAAAGAGTAGAACACTTCACAACAAGCAGAAAGGAAATACTGCAAAGCTCGGCAATAGAGACAATTTGGATTTCATCTGAATAACATTTACAATTACATGCTTTAAACAGAACAGATGTTTCCCAACCAGTTGTACGAAGACAAATAACAGAGATTAGGGAAGATAGGAAAGACAATAATATAGGAGAATGAATTAAAGATCAGCATTTTAAATTACAATATTCGAGCACACGATAAGAATTGACCTGACTAGAAAGTAGTGCGCTATATTAATATAGAGTTCCAGAAAACACTGTGTGTAACACCGATGCATATAGCCCAACAGGATAAATGTAAACAAGTTCAAAGCTTGACCATTACACAGTAGAAGAATGAAAACTAATTTGAAGTACCAGAAATTTTCGAGTGTATTGACACACAGAAAGTTCATAGTCACATAATTTAAAACAGCATTTCAAACAAAGGAATTAGACATCCAACTGGTCCCTTATGGATATATAATCGAGTACAACCACGAAATTCAGGATACCTCATGGTCGAAGAATAAGTCCCATACAGGAGTGAAAATTTACATACTACCTGCCCCCTCTCCAACAGCCAAAGAATGCCTCGAAGTAGCAGGCAAGGAGTAAAGCTTATATAGGGCCAGTTGGAGAGGGGAGGTACAGAGGAAATCATGACACATGGCACTAGAAACGCCGAGAACGTCCTTGAGGAGTGTAGAGTTGATGGCTCGATGACGTCATCCAGCTTTCAGGTGGGTAATTAGCTGACAGTAATCTCGTAGCTGTGGCAGCGTACAGATGTCAAACATGACGAAGGTGAATCGACAACGTTACCAGTAATAAAAATCTAAAGCCATAGTGCTTTCTGAATATGAAAGCATGAAAATTTAATCCATACGTCACATTATTATTTTGTTGAATTTGAATGTAAATATAAATCTGTAAACATTTATAGGTACTTATTATTGAATGTCTGTATAAGTTATAATATTATGAACAGTGATTCAAAAAAATGCTAATGATTTATGTTATATTTCTTTGCAGGTTTGATGCTCCAGTAGGACCAGGTAAATTTTCATGCATGCAAATATTCCACAATATTCATTAGTGCATGGACTGGTTCAGTTCAGCTCTCCATTTTATCCTATCCTGTTCATCTCTGTAGTTATTGTGTCCTTGACCTACTCTAAATTTTTAGTCATATTGACATCTTGTGAAATTGAAAATCTATTTGTTTACTTGTCTCAGTAGAGTCTGCTTTAAAAGAAATGCTCTGATCCTAACAAATTTCTGATAGACTGTCATTAACCTCAACACAATACATGTTTACTAAAGAAACTGGAAGTGCAAGTATGTATTATAAAAGTCTATCACTTCCATAAGAGAGTTGAGTAAATTTGAGTGTTTTTGTGTGAATTTATCATTGTTTCTTACAGTCGATAACATCCTAGTTAAGATACCATTATATCATTATAGAGGATTACATGGTGTTTTGCAGTGTAATTATGTAAACATTGGTGATTTTCTTATTTGCAATGACAGGAAATTTAGAAAACTCTCTTACTGACTTGATAATGTAATCAGAGATTTTTCTGTCAGGGCTGACTCCTGTAGCCTTTAGTAGATCCCTGCCATACCTGTAAGACAGCAGCTTTCTGATGAGTTTATGTGGCATCTCTTCCACATAGACTTAAAACAACCTCTTAAGGGAGAGTTCTTCCACCCAAAGTTTGCCATATTTGGTATCGGCCACCCAGCCCTCAGCCAGACATTCACAGGTAGTACCAACTACTGCCATATATGGTAGCATGATGTTCCTGACATGACAAAAGATCACCAGCAGGGTGCAAAATAGTTCCCTCATCTACCAGTAAGTGAGATCCCTTCTTCAGAATGGTGACATTCCAAAGAAAATAAAACTAGGTAGCAACATTCAACATTTACTTCATACCATTCTCGATGTATAGTATCGAAGCATACACCCTCACGAGGAGAGACTCATCAAGACTGCAGGCATCGGGGATGAATTTCCTGAGGTCCACTATCCAGGACACCAGGAAATAAATGAGGAGGTGAGGCAGGAATTTGGGATTAAGGGATCCCTACCAGACATAGTCAGCTTATAACTTAGCTAGACCTTACTCTTTTGGGGAGGTCCTAACATAAAAGTTGGTTAACTAAAGAACTAGCATGGAAGATTTTAAATTCAAAAGCTCGTATTCTCTTCTGAGCAAATGTGTAATTTTACCCGCTTGCACAACTAGTCCTAAATATTCAACTGTTTTGATCTAGCCTCTTCATCATGCACTTTTAATACATTATATTTTCAGTTGTATTATGAGTTACACTATGAATAACTTTACTATGCTTCTTTCCTTAACTATGATATCGTAGTAGACTCATCATTGACTGGGAGTGACTGATTTCCTGGTACCCACTGTAGGGATTTAAACTCTTACCATCCTTGAGAAGCCCAGGAACAAGGGCTGAATATGGAAAGTTTCACATTCCCTTCAAATTGAAACAGTAAGAAGTTGCACAGTAAGCATAAAATCAAGGCAACATGCAGTTGTTGCTTGGGAAATACACAAGTATTATTACCTGTACTTAAGGACTACATAATAATTAAGAGTGGTCAGTGTTGAGTTTGTCACATTTCAGTTATAGAGATACCAGTGATAAAATATATTGTAAACAAGTAAACATAAATATATATCATTATGATAATATATTATGCTATGTGGGATTACATTCATATTAATATTTTCTTTTTTGGGTTAAAAAAGTTTTGGTGGGAGGGGGTTTCCATCCTGCAACCCCCCATCCCCCCTATATGTGCCGCTGGAGTGCACACATACAGACTATAGTGGTTCTGACACGTGATGAGGATGGAATCTACAAGAACAGCCCAACAGTACTTGGAGAGTGAGAGAGAGACCAAAAACATGTGATTGGAAGACCTGGAACCTGTAGAATGGATATAGTCAAGAAGACATTCAGCTAGGAAGAGGACACTGGATGATGTCATGAAGAACAGGACACTCATTAATAGAGGATAGTGGAAGTGGCATATTAACAGTATCTGGGAGACTTGAACTGTAAGCCAATGATGATGATGATGATTTTCTGGTCTCGCTTGGAAAAAATAGGATCTTTATGATCTTTTTAAATGTCAAGGCAGCAAGATTTTTTACAAGATGGTTTTTTAATGTCTTTGTGTAATATATATGTTTTTTAATTGTCTTTGTATCCAGCTTATTTTTATTCTTTATAATTTTTAATATTAGCTGAGGATGATACCATAAGGATTGAAACATATACTAACATCAAATAAACTATTTAGTATAGCTGAATAGCTGACAAGAGTATTGAATAGGTGGACATGTTGTAAGAAAATTTCTTTCATATAAATGATTTTGTCTTCAAAAGATGTTAATTTTGTGTTATTTCACAACTCAGTTCTTTCACATTCAACATCTGTATGAATTGAAGGGAGTTGTTATCCATGTTAAATGTAAATTGGAATTATTTCACATTATTGGGCCTCACGAAATATTCTTGCCGCTACTTGTGGTGAAAAGATTGGGCTATAAGAAGGAAGCTGTGCAGTGTCCTGCTTGTACCTTGCTGCAGTTTCCATGGTCACATTAGCTGAACGAGGCCCAGCATTATCCTACAATGAGATTATCCTCCAAGTGATTGCAACATTACACTTGTTCTTGATTGGTTGGTGCAAATGTTGTAACTTTGAACATTGTATATTATTTTGTGATGCCCATGTTTTGTGAATTTTAAGCATAAAATTCATTGTTAATCAAATTACAATGACACTTCTTCCACACTCACCTGTCAGTGTGTTTATCTTAGTTTGTGTTCCTTTTCATGTTCCTTTCCTTTAATATATGATTTGATTTGTCGTTTGTTTGTTCCCTTCAGTTACTGATATAGTATATGAGTTGCCGTTATTCTTGTTTATGTTCTACTTGCAGATCCTGCAGCAGTTCCCTGGGCATGGAGGTAAAGTACTTAATATAGAGTTAAGTTACACCAGTAATTTCTTCTGAGTTATTGTGGGATAGTTTTCTCTATAAATTTTTCATTCTTTTTTGTATCAATTACAAAATTTTTAAATAATTTTTTTTAAATCTTCCATTTTATAAATAATTATACTTTTGAATTTGTAACGGACATTTTTATTTCTTTATTTAAAGTGGTGGTTGTAACATGTTAACCTCTTTTAACCTCATAACTTTTGTGATTGTTTCATTACCATGGGACTCACAGATATGTCTTTATGCAGTTCTCTTGTTGTAAGTGCTGCTGTTAGTTGTGATAATTTTAGAAAAAGAGCCTCTGGTTCAGAAGGAATCTGCTCAATTTTTTGGAAACTTGAGGTGTAGGCACTTAGAGATATTCAAGTGAAACTGACGAATATTTTCATGTTCTTGAGTCTGCAGATACGATTATAGTAATTTAGTGGTACGCAGTCTTTTTATTTTCAAGTTTTTCCTGTTCATTTCTAGATGTTTAGAATATAGATGTCCCTTCTGTTGAACAGTCTTCTACAATTTCACCAATTTAATGTCCTGTTGATATGTATGAGATAAAGTTAGTGCAAGTTTGGGGATAATTGAAATAAGGGGAGAGCTCTACGTTAATAATAACATGCTTGAGAAGCATAAAAAGTAAAATTTTTCAAATGTGAATATGTTTTGGGGAAAAGTGGACTGGAACAGTAAGGACTGAGATAAGAGGTTGGGAAAAGAGGAGTGATAAAATATGAATTGAAAATGTGTGCTCATTATGAATTAAACAGTGTGGAATAAAGAATTGCTAAAAAATCTGGGCAGTTGGGTTATCAGGTTTGACCAAGCAAAACAGTTATTTCCTATGACATACTTCATAAGGACAATTCAATTATTGCATTTACTGCCTTAAGTTTCTAGGTCATTAAAACTAAATCCAATGAAATTGTCTGCAAAAAGAAAGAGGATAGAGGAAAACATACTCCTAACAGAAACATACTGATCAAATGTTGTACAGTATGTTGGAATCTCTTCTTGCAGCAGTGGCAATATCTTGAAGATATCCTTTGTTCAGCCTTGAATAATCGCACAGCATCAAACCTTAAGCACCAATCTTCAATCCCAATGTTGAAATTCACCCTTTTATTGTGATCATGGGTGGTATCATCGTGTGCAGATTCACCACTTTGGATCTCATAGTATACTGTTGGGTCAAAAATGTTTTCATTCTTGTCATTTTTAAAAAAAATTAAACTTTCATAAGTATTTTGCGCATGATCTAGGCTTCATCTGGAACATCATTCTACAACAATATTCAATTACGGAAAAGAAAAAGTAAGCGGTAAAACAATCAATTAAAGAAAGTTAGGAACTTGGCTAGGAACACACAATCGGTCTGTATAAGAAGAGAGAGAAATAGAGAGAAGAGGAAAGGACAAACATGGAAATACTCAAGAATAAGGTCAATCTCCACATCCTCATACATTGCAATATTTACGGAAATGGGCTCCTTCATCAGTCCCAGTTTTTCTACATCTTATTACTTCTCAGTCCCCAGTGACCAGACATGTTATTTGACAGGACAACTGGCCATGTTTGAAGGCAAGACAAATAATTGCAATTCATTCAGAGACTTAGCTTCATTCTGTGAGCATGCCTTTGCACTGTTGTTAATGATATCATAGGTACCGTACTTAAATTGTTTATCACTGGAAAACATTGCTTTCTGCAGACAATAATAATAATAATAATAATAATAATAATAATAATAACAACAATAATAATAATTGGCCATACAGTTAGGAGCATGCAGCTTAGAGCTTGCATTCAGGAGATAGTGGGTTCAAACTCCACTGTCAGCAGCCCTGAAGATGGTTTCCTGTGGTTTCCCATTTTCACACCAGGAAAATGCTGGTGCTGTACCTTAATTAATTAAGACCACAGATGCTTCCTTCTTACTCCTAGCCCTTCCCTCTCCCATTCTTGCCCTAAGACCTATCTACGTCGATGCAACGTAAAGCCAATTTTGTAAAAGGAGTAAGTAATTTTTTTTTCTTTACGTCGCACCGACACAGATAGATCTTATGGTGACGATGGGACAGGAAAGGCCTAGGAATAGGAAGGAAGCGGCCATGGCCTTAATGAAGGTACAGCCCCAGCATTTGCCTGGTGTGAAAATGGAAAATCATGGACAACCATCTTCAGGGCTGCCGACTGGGATTCAAACCCACTATCTCCCAGATGCGAGCTCACAGCTGCACGCTCTTAACCGCATGGCCAACTTACCCAGTATTATTATTATTATTATTATCATTATGTGGCCTCAGCTGCCATGTACAGGCATTTTGATTTGATGCCATTTAGGCTACTTGCATGTCAATATTGACATTCCGTTTTATTTTAGCAGATGGCAGTGTAAGCCAGATCTCTCTTGGTAAATCTGTGATGTGAGTTTTAATTAGTTTTGTTGGGTAAACATCAAATGTGTTACCAGATAATTTTTAGATGCCAAATTATTCTCTGTGATAAGTATGGTACAGTACCTGTACTACCAGTGCCTCCAACATTAAGAATGAAAATATCTCAAGATAGTCTCTTCGGCGTGACATAAAGCAAGTTGTAAAACAAAAACGCTAAAAGATAGGCATTATTATTTAATGAGAGACTCTCTTCTCAATGAAGTTGGGAAGCAGAAGTTTCTTATTGGTGGACTAGCATTTTCGTGTGGTTTTGCACACGTGGGATTTGTTTCAAGAGGCTTAAGAAAATAGAAGAGGTCAGCAAGAGTGTTGCATAAGAAGTAGAAAGGCTGCAGTGTGTCCAGGTTAGTAATGGACCATTCATTTGAAAATGGCACCCTTTATAGGGCAAAACTTTTTTTTTGTTCATAATGGCCAAAAAGTTAACATACTTACCTTCTCAAGTAAATACTAGAACCAACAAACCTTTAATCAATAGCAGCTAAATCCTTTTATGATAATCACTACTACAAAATTTTAACCACAATCCTATTAGGGACATGCATATTTTGTGCTTAATAAATTAACCACATCCATAAATTATATTCATTTATTGAATTTGTTTTATTGGACTCATCAACTATGGTTTTGAATATACATTCAGAGAAGAAAATCATAAATATCTCAAGTGGAAAAGCTAAATTCACAATACATTGAGTCCAAATGGGCGAGAGAATACAAAGCTTTGAAAACTATTGGGCTCTTTTGCTCTATTAGTAAAATTGAATGGATGAAAACCATAACGGTGTAAGTAGCATTTTGTTCATTCAGAGAAAAAGGCATGTAAACATCTTAATACTCATATAAAGCATGCTATTTGCAGTTATACCACCCATCACTAGAGCGCAGAATATTACCGCTATCACTTGTATCTCTTTGCTGGTGAAATGATACATCCTCCTGGAGTTACATCTTGCACTTAACTCATTTTTCTTTTTAATGTCACTTATACCGTTATGGTTTTCATCCGTTCAATTATACTGTGGAGGCTGCCGAGTTAGGCTCGACGAGTCTGAGTCTGGTTCAGTATCAGAATATGAATCGGATGTTGAAACTAAAGATTGCTGGCTCTTATCTGCTTGGTCCGGGTCAGCTGGATCATACATGCTCCCATCCGAATCTTCTTTTATCAACTGTGCACTGATGGTACCTGCCAGTGCTTCGCCACTGCTCGTACTAGTACCTGCTACTGGTATGTCTAAGGCATCCTCAGTATCAGAATCACCACCGGCTTCTGAATCTGTTCCTAGTGTATCCCACAGTTCCTCAATTTCAGATGTTCGTAGTCGTGACATGCTTCTGCGACAGTAAATATAAGAAAAAATATAAGAAAAACTGATTTATTAAAATAAAAGATACAATAATCATGCACCAGCATTATCTTTCTCTTCATCCAAGACATCATCTTGCACTATGGACTTTCTATACTATTTCAAAGAGCATCTAAAAAAGCTGTAATACTATGACGAGACTTTCCAAGTTACTGCTTTCATATTAGTATCTCCGCATCATCTAAGCACAATACATTCTTATCAATATTTCAACTTTAGACTGCAAAACACGCTTTGTACTCACCTAATATTACAGTAAAACCACAGGAAATTGGAGAAGAACCAATAATTTAGCAAGAAAAGCAAGACCTGCAAAATGAAAAAGTGAGGTTAGATTGGACAGCTGTTTACAAAGCCTAAAGTATTATCACATATATGGCTACAAGTTTCGTAATCAATTACAGTCATAGCAAAATCTATTACTTTTACTAATAACTCACTGATATAACATAGTATTATGCAAATAAACAACAGAAATATTAACTTACCAGCTGAATAAACTTTGTGTACTGCTATTAGCTATTGGAAAAGCATTGTGGTTACAATTTTGACCACACAAAAAAACGGGCACTTCTCTCTGATGGCCGTACTGAAAACTAAGGTTGTAGTTAACGTTGGGACCACAAAGCATTCTAGCTGAACACTGACGATGATAAGGTTGAGTTTTGTAGCTAAATACAATATATATTCAACCTTATCTGAGGTGGTTAATTAATTAACCACTATCCTATAAAGGGTTAATAACCAACAAAAATTACAGGTTTAAAAAATTATCGTATAATCCCAAATACCACCCTCCACTGAATAAGACCTGCACCTTAAATTTGAGACGGCAAAATACGGAAAAAAGAATAAAAAATCAAATAACTTACATACCTATTTAATTTTTTTCAAATATACCACAAATATAAATTCAAACAACTTACAATTAATAAAAACATCACAGTTTCACCATAGGAACTTTAGTCGCTGGGATCTTTCCACAAATAGTCGTCCTCACTTGTTGTTGTTAATGTTAGTCGTTTAGTCGCTTTCGACTCTCTGTGACCCCATAGACCAAAGTGCGCCATTCCTTCCTGTCGTATACTATTTTCCGAAGTCTTTCTAAATTGAGAGCCGTGGCTTCCTTGATGTCATCAATCCACCTCATCCGTTGTCGCCCTCTTCTCCTGTTACTATCAGTCTTCCCCAGCATTAAGGTCTTTTCCAGTGAATCAGGTTTTCTCATGATATGACCGAAGTACTTTAGTTTTTGCCTGAGTATTTGACCTTCCAGTGAACAGCCTGGGTTGATTTCCTGTAATATGGACTTATTAGATCTCTTCGCAGTCCACGGAACTCTAAGGAGTTTTCTCCAACACCATAGTTCAAATGCATCTATTCTTCGGCGCTCAGCCTTTCTTACTGTCCAGGTTTCGCTTCCGTACATTGCTACTGGGAAGACCATAGCCTTCACTATACGAATCTTCGTTCTTAAAGTTACGTCTCTACTCTTGAAAACGTTATCAAGGTTGGCCATTGCCTTCCTCCCAAGGAGCAAGCGTCTCTTAATTTCATGGCTGCAATCGCCATCAGCAGTTATTTTGGAGCCCAAGTAGATGAAACTAGGAACAACCTCCATTGTTTCACCATTTATATGCCAGGAGGTGATAGGTTTAGTTGCCATGATCTTTGTTTTCTTGACATTCAACCTTAGTCCAGCTTTTGCACTTTCTTCTTTCACCTTCATTAGTAGATACTTAAGTTGTTCTTCACTTTCTGCCAACAGGGTGGTGTCATCAGCGTATCTAAGGTTATTTATATGTATCCCACCAATTTTAGCTCCAGTTTCTGTTTCATCTAATTTGGCATTCCTCATCACATACTCTGCATATAAGTTGAATAAGTAAGGTGACAATATGCAGCCTTGACGTACACCTTTCTCAATCTTGACCCATGCAGTTGTTCCACATAGGGTTCTCACCATAGCTTCCTGATCAGAGTAGAGATTTCTCATAAGGCAAATAAGATGATCTGGTACTCTCATAGTCTTGAGTACTTGCCACAATTTATTGTGGTCGACACAGTCAAAGGCTTGAGCATAGTCAATAAAGCATAAGTATAGGTCTTTCTGGAATTCTCTTGCTTTCTCCATAATCCAGCGAATATTAGCAATTTGATCTCTGGTTCCTCTGCCTTTGCGGAAACCGGCTTGTTCTTCAGGTAGTTCTCGATCTACATACTGCCGAAACCTATTTTGCAGGATCTTGAGCATAACCTTACTAGCATGCGATATAAGTGCGATTGTTCGGTAGTTTGAACATTCTTTAGCGCTGCCCTTCTTTGGAATTGGGATGAACACTGAGTTTTTCCAATCTTTTGGCCACTGCTGGGTTTTCCATATTTGCTGACATATTGAATGTAGCACTTTCACAGCATCCTCTCCTAGGATTTTGAACAGTTCTGCTGGGATTCCATCGTAACCACTTGCCTTATTGTTTGCAATACTTTCTAGGGCCCACTTGACCTCACTTTCTAAGATATCTGGTTCTGGCTCTGACAACAGAGTAACTTCATCATCAGGAGTATTCCCATCTTTCCTATACAAATTGCCTACATATTCCCTCCACCTTTCTTTAATCTCCTCTGCTTCAGTAAGATCTTTTATCATTCCAATCTTAGCCTGGAATTTCCCTCTGATGTTTCCAATTCTTATGTAAAGATCTCTTGTCTTACCCAGTCTGTTATTTTCCTCAACTTCCTTGCACTGTTCATTCAAAAAGGCATTCTTATCTCTTCTAGCTAGTTTCTGAAACTCTGCATTTAATTTAGACATTTTCGATCTTTCCCCTTTGATTTTTGCATTCCTTCTTTCTTCTGCTATTTGTAGTGCTTCACCCGATAACCATTTGGCCTTCTTGTTCTTTTTCTTAGGAATATGCTTTTCTGCTGTCTCCTTAACAACACAATGTACTTCTGACCATAGCTCTTCTGGAACTCTATCTCTTAAATCTAATCCATTAAATCTGTTTCTAACCTCTACTGTATATTCAAGAGGTATGCTATTTAGGTCATATCTGCTTGATGGTTTAGCTCTGTCAATCCTCTTTAATTTGAGCCGGAATTTGGAAATTAAGAGCTCGTGATCTGATCCACAATCAGCCCCAGGCCTTGTTTTGGATGACTGTACAGCACTCCTCCATGTTTGACTACAGAGTATGTAGTCGATCTGATTCCGACATTTACCATCTGGCGAGGTCCAGGTGTATAGGCGTCGTTTGGGCAATTGAAACAGTGTGTTGGTAATGACCAGTGAGTTGTCTTGACAGAATTCTAGGAGTCTCTGTCCAGCTTCATTTGTTGTGCCAAGGCCAAATTTTCCCGTTACTCCATCTACAGTTTGATTTCCTACTTTGGCATTCCAGTCTTTGGTGTTAACTGTAGCAATTCTCGTAAGTCTTCATAAAACTGGTCAGTATCTTCCTCTTCAGCTTCAGTGGTTGGTGCGTAAATTTGTATGACTGTGATGTTAAAAGGTTGGCCTTGAAAACGTACAGACATCATTCTATCAGTTTTAAAATTGCACCCCATTATAGTGTTACGCACCCTGTTGCTAACTATGAGGGCAACTCCATTTTTCCTTTGGTTTTCATGTCCAGAATAGTATACTATGTACTCATCTGTAGCAAATTCACCAATACCAATCCATCTCACTTCGCTTATTCCCAGTATGATATAGATGTTGATTCCCATAGGGAATCTGAAATATTTGTCCTGAATGAGCAAATTTATAATACCAATATAAATGGTCCGTTATTGGACATTATAAACTTTCCAGCTAGCTCATTCTTGGTTGCCAGCGTTTCGCCCTCGTGTGCTAGGGTGGGCTCATCAGTTGGTACCTAGCACACCTACCAATACGCTGGCTAGTGCATACCGTGGAGGCCACTGCGTAGGCTAACTGGAGCCACCGGCAGTGCCAATGCACTAAGAGACTTTGTCTCATCACTAAAAATTGATGCCTGCTTGGCCATCAGATGATATAGTTGTTGATTCCCATAGGGAATCTGAAATATTTGTCCTGAATGAGCAAATTTATAATGCCAAGCAGGCATCAATTTTTAGTGATGAGACAAAGTCTCTTAGAGCATTGGCACTGCCGGTGGCTCCAGTTAGCCTACGCAGTGGCCTCCACGGTATGCACTAGCCAGCGTATTGGTAGGTGTGCTAGGTACCAACTGATGAGCCCGCCCTAGCACACGAGGGCGAAACGCTGGCAACCAAGAATGAGCTAGCTGGAAAATTTATAATGTCCAATAACGGACCATTTATATTGGTATTATAAATTTGCTCATTCAGGACAAATATTTCAGATTCCCTATGGGAATCAACATCTATATCATCTGATGGCCAAGCAGGCATCAATTTTTAGTGATGAGACAAAGTCTCTTAGTGCATTGGCACTGCCGGTGGCTCCAGTTAGCCTACGCAGTGGCCTCCACGGTATGCACTAGCCAGCGTATTGGTAGGTGTGCTAGGTACCAACTGATGAGCCCACCCTAGCACACGAGGGCAAAACGCTGGCAACCAAGAATGAGCTAGCTGGAAAATTTATAATGTCCAATAACGGACCATTTATATTGGTATTATATTCCCAGTATATCGATGCCCAGTCTCTTCATTTCTCGTTTGACTATATCCAGCTTTCCTTGATACATGGATCTTACATTCCGAGTTCCTAAACAGTACTGTTCCTTGCAGCATCGCACATTTCTTGAGGCTTCTCTCAACGTAGTTCCCCCCAGAGATCCGACTGGGGAACTTGAAACTCCAGAATATTTTGAATTGAGGAAAGCCATGGGGTTTTCTTGGGAAAATTACAGTGGTGGTTTCCCGTTGCCTTCCACTGTCCTCCACTCCTGTTGGCTCACTGACCCAGTTTCCCGCTGGGGTTGTAAACCCAACCTTCCACTGGGTTGCTCAGCTTAACAGGGGCACCACGCGTAGGTAGGATTTGGAGAATTGAGGTGTGAGAGGCTAAGTGATCTCTCTTGGCGAGTTCATATATTCGCATCACACCCCCGTTTCTAGCCAGAGTCTCAAGATGTTCGTAGACACTCCCCCAGGTCGTTTCCTCACTACCATCCACTGAATTTGAAATTCCACATTTCTTAAAGCTTTTGGACACTAGATCGTTGGGAATGCACGCTCATGCGGTCTTGATCCAGCTGCATATTAGTCCCACTTCAGGCTTCTTCACTTGTCCGGTTGGTGTTAACGCGTGATCACCATCAGACATCCATTCGTTGTACAACTGTTTCATTACAGTTTTGAAAGGCAGGTTCACGCACACATCCAGCGGCTGTAGAATAGAAGCGAGCCCTCCGGGAATTATCGCAAGATCGTTTTTTCTTTTCCTCATCATATATTTTACGGCGTCAGTTGTGTGTCCTTGGTAACTGTCCAATACAAGCATGTTTCGTTTTTGTAACAAAGCTCCTAGGTGACATTGCCAAACGCACTTCACCCAGTCCTCAACTAATGCACTGTCCATCCAGCCAGACTCTTGTGTTCTAACAATAACACCAGACGGCAAGTTTCCTTTTGGAAGTGTTTTCCTTTTCAGAACCGCATATGGAGGGAGTTTGGTTACATCCGCTAATACGCCCAATATTACCGTGCATCGTTGCTTTTCGTTATCACCTGTTCTGATGGTTACACTTTTTGAACCCTTCGTATCCACTGTATTTTTCTATGGCATTTCAAAATAGGCAGGTGTCTGGTCAGCATTCCCAATTTGCGACAGCAAATAAAATTTTGCTTCCTCAAATGAATAATGTGATGCTGAAAGGCCGTTAATTTTTCTTCACACGCCCCAGGGATACGTTGTGAAATAGATGTATGTCTCCGAATGCAGAATCCCTTTCTCCGATAAAAGTTTTGGATCCATTTGCGGCTTGCAGTAAAACCCTGTGTTTTGAGTTCTTTTGAGTTCTTTTGCTTTCAATTGACACATTTCACTAGAAACATCATATCCTAACTAACGTTTCTCTGTCACAAATTTGTGGAGTAGTTCTTCAGTTTCCGGAAACACTGCACTCCGCCTGGCGAATGCTCTGCGATCGCTGTTACTTTTTAGAAGTTTTTCCTTCTTCTTCTGCCAATCACGAATACACGATTCATCAATATCTTACTTTCTCCCAATGGCACAATTTCCGTATATTTCAGCTTAGCTTACAACTTTAAGTTTCTCATGCACAGTAAATGACCGCAGACACCGTTTTGAATCCATCTCTTACTATCGAGACAGCACTTTCATGGGACAGATATGGAACTCGAATGTGAGTGAGGTAGACTTCTGTAACCAGCAGTATCGACTCTCGCAAAGTACGATATCCCGCGAGATCAGCTATTCGCGCACCCAGCATGCCAGCAACACTTGTGAAACAAATAACAATCAAGCATCCGCAGCAGCAGCTTTCATATGTACCACATATTTACCCATATTCTTTGATTTACCATATTTCATTACCTTACATTTCACGTTTAAATGCCACTATAACCGTACTGAGAAAAAATCGATCTTCTTTTTTAGAACTCAACTAAAACACAATAAGACCTGAATGCCCGTTTACATGTGGTATATTGAGTATGGTAAGTGTATTAAAATCTATTTCAGTACTCCATGTAAATGTAGTAAATATTTACGAGAATGAATGGCTTTAAAACGACCCTCACCCAAGATTTAGAACCAATATTTTGGGGGGAAAAGTGCGGGTGGTATTCGGGATTATATGGTAGTTGGTAACATACTGTGCCTTCGTAGCTTACTGAGAGAGGTTCTGAGTTGCAGTACTGTGGGACAAACCTACAGACAAACATCACTGCCCATTTACAGCTAAATTACATATACAGTATGTATAGGAAAAGTTCTGGCAAGGATTTTGTTGAACCGTCTTCAGACTGTCTCTGAAATGGTACTGCCTGAGTCTCAATGTGGGTTTTGTGCCTCAAGAGGTACCATTGGCATGGTCTTTTGTGCTTCACAAATCCAAGAGAAATGCATAGAACAACAAATCCCGCTTCTTTTAGTATTTTACGATATGGAAAATGCTTTTGATTCTGTTCCTAGAGAAGCTATGTGAATGGTATTATGGTGCTTTGGCCATGCTTGCCACCACCCTTTTTGCCCTGTACTTGGCAGCCATGCTTCACGAGACTTCTACTATCGACCCTGCTGGTGTGGAAATTAAGTTTCAGTATGATGGAGGACTGTTAACCAAACCAGGCTCCATTCTTAGAAAATGACTCATCAATAAATCAATCAATATTCTAAAGGCTAATGCCTTGTCAATGCAACCACTCTTTTCTTTCATTGGCTGTTCGTTTCACTTCCATGTAATTGACACAACCTAACCTCTTCTTGATGTCGTCCAAATACTTCATCCTAGGTCTTCCTCTCCCTTTCTTTCCCAGCACTTTCCCTTCAAGTATATTAGTGATGAAATACAGAGCTTCAGTGTGCTGATGACAACGCAACACCTGCCCATACACCTGAGGAGCTTCACACATCCATCAACTGTTTTAAGGAAGCATATGAACGATTTGGTCTGACCGTCAACAGCATTAAGACCAAAGTACTTGCACAGCCAGACCAGGTGGTACCGTCTCTGAACTAAATGTCACCATAGCAGGAACACCTCTTGAACAGGTAGACCAATTCACCTACTTTGGTAATTTTCTAACTACATGCTGCAACTCCAAAAAAGGATGTGGAAAATAGAATATGCTCTGCCCATGCAGCTTATGGCCGCCTCTCCCACTGAGTTTTCTTGAATAAGGATCTCAAAATATATACCAAACTAACAGTGTACCGAGCTGTAGTTATAACAACATTACTATATTGATGTGAAATCTGGACACTTTACCGTTGTGACAAAGAAAATGGATGGAACGCTTCCATTAGCAAAAACTTAGATCCATCATGAACATTAAATGGGATGACTACATAAGCAATGTGGCAGTTCTTGACAAGGCTCATATGAACAGTATAGAAGCCTTCATCATCTTGGATGGGTTGGTTGCATCCAGCATATGAATGATAGCAGACTGCCTAAACAACTTCTCCATGGTGAGATTGGTCATGACAAAAGGCCTCAAGGTGCTCCTTTGAAACATTATAAAGACCAGCTCAAGAAGACTATGAATAGCACCATCATAAATGCTAACAACTGCATAAAATCATGTTCTTTGGCACAAAGTTACTGCAGAAGGTGTCTCACTGTTTGAGCAGGCACGTTGCAGGCAAGAAATTGAAACCCATGAAAAGCGGAAACTAGATCAGATCCAACCGCGTCCTCCACCCTCTTTTAGATGTGACCTGTGTGGCCGCATGTTTCATGCAAAGATTGGCTTGATCAGTCATCAGCGACATCTCCACAGAACCAACAGACTTTAAGAAGAATTGCAGGAGAAAAACGTATTCTCGGAAATGAGTAGCGGCTGCCGATGATGATAGACACAACTTCAGTATTCATTGCCATTAACTGTCAGTGAATAAGATTCTGTATTCTGTCTCCTGAGTTCTTTAGATCTAATTGCCAATGAATGAATGAATGAATGAATGAATGAATGAATGATTGAACTGTTTCTCATAATTGTGAAGGGAATGTCTGAAAATTTTCTTATAAATATTCCAAAATATTTGTATAGCTGGTAGGATAGAGGAATATTGACAGATGCCTTTCATATCCCCATCTACCTGAGGCTGGTAAAGGGATGAGGATGATGATGATGATTATGGTGATAGCATAAAACATTTTCAATACAATGCTAGCCTTCTGCAAGTTTATTGCAAGTACATACACATGTTTCATACATAGGCTGAAACTTCAAAATTAGTTTCAAGCTGACATTGCTCAATGCAAGTTAAAAGTAATTCCTATACAATTTTCTTGTCTACTCGTATGCTATCCGAAATGGCCCAATGAAACCTTGAAACAATCACAAAGTAGAGATTAATCAATATTTATTGCTGTGTATAATTTAATGCAAAATGTTTTGTTGCAGAACAGTGTTAAGGTTCCATATGTTATATTTTCCCTTTCAGAATGTCATCTGGCGTACAACAGAGAATTCAAGAGCTAGAAGGTTTAGATCGCCCACCTCCAATTAAAGGTATTTACAGTATGTTAATGAGTTGAATAGTATCCATATGGTATTTTACTCACATGATGTAAGAGAACCTGAAATAAAAATTTGAACATTTAATTCTAGATCATGGCAACATTCCCTTGCCATACTAATGAAGAACCCATTACACTTCAAGATTGGGAAGGCATAATGTTGACCAAGAGGGTTGGCCATGCAGTTAGGGTCATGTAGTCTTGAACTTGCATTCAGGAGATGGTGGGTTTGAATTCCATCATTGGCAGCCATGAAGATGGTTTTCTATGGTTTCCCATCTTCACATCATGCAAATGCTAGGGCTGTACCTTAATTAAGGACATGGCTGCTAACTTCCCAATCCTAGCCCTTTCCCATGGCTACAAAATTTAGAAGCTTACTCAGTCCACAAGATCTCATACTCTAGCAAACTGAGTAAGTAAATTTAGAAGACACGAAACCAGTAACAAATGAAAATTTAACACCGAGGAAATGAATTAAAACAAGAATATGCTTTATGCTATTTGTTTTACGTTGCACCGACACAGATAAGTCTTATGGCGACGATGGGATAGGAAAGGCTTAGGAGTGGGATGGAAGCGACCGTGGCCTTAATTAACGTACAGCCCCAGCATTTGCCTGTTGTGAAAATGGGAAACCACGAAAAACCATCTTCAGGGCTGCCGACTGTGGGATTCGAACCCACTATCTTCCGATTACTGGATACTGGACGGACTTAAGCGACTGCAGCTATCGAGCTCAGTAAAATAAGAATAAAACAGGAAAATTAATTGCAGAACTCTTCCTAAATCGTAACACCTACAAAATATTACTACAAAGTTTTGGTGATGAAATTAAAATAACCAAAACAAAATCTTGATGCCCAGCAAACCAACTACGAATTAAACTGAAATTAATAGCTCAGCATAATACCGAAATAAACATTTGAAGAAAATCTTCCTAGTAATAATTTTACAATAACAGAGGACATCATCTTCTACAAGAAATGATTCCCTTGCCAGGAGATATACAGGTCTGGATTGTGTTGTTTTTAATACACCTATCACCTTCTTTATATAGTTCGCTTTCACCCTTTCCAAGGTTGATAGGTTCCTCATTGTTAAACGTGACCAGATAATTTCAATGCCATAAGTCATTATTGGAAGAATTTTTACTCTGAATAGCAACATCGCTGTCTCCAGACTGAGTGATCTAATGTCTTTTATTTCATGCATTGCCATCATTGCTTGAATTGCCTTTTCTGTGACATGTTTTGTGAAACAATATGCGCTCAATTGGAGGATGATGCCTAAATATTTGAAGTCTAGTACTATATTTAATTTTTTATCTCGAATGAAGATCTCTGCTGAGGCGGGTCCTCTCCCTCCTTTCCTGAAGATCATGGTGTCTGTTTTTGTGATGTTTATGAACAGCTTGTTTTCGGAGCACCAGTTTTGCATGTCATTTACAGTTTCCTGTAGTTTTGTTATGTCTCTTGAGCCAATTACAATCTCATCGGCATACGTACAAGAAAATACTCCTTCCTTTTGGGTAATTCTTAGGATATCTGCAGTTGAAACTATAAACAGCAAAGGACTCGGTGAGTCACCCTGTAGGACCCCATTTGATTGCGCTATTGGATCTGATAGAGTGAGGTTATCCGAAAACTCGTACTTCATTCCATTGCAGTATTGATGTGACGAGATAGGCCCATATGTTGTTCGTGCCTAGCATCTCCTTAAGCTTATCTATCACTAGCTTCCTGTTTATGAGGTCAAAAGCCTTAGTAAAATCTATGAAGATGGTGTAATATTTTTCGTTGTCTTCAAAGGCATCCGAGATTTGGTTTAGCAGGAGTTCAACAGCGTTTAGGGTAGATCGTTCCTTTCTAAACACAAATTGATTCTCTGGCAGATGCTTGTTTATTTCCTCATTTATTTTTCCTGTTATAATTTTGGTGAATATTTTAAAGGGGCAGTTTTCCATTGCTATGCCTCTGTACTAATTGGGATTTTTTGGGTCTCCTTTGCCTTTATATAGAACTTTTACAATTGACTTTCTCCACTGGTTGGGAATGGAAGCAGTTTCTTTACATTTGTTATATAATTTTGTCCATATAGGGGCTAGCAGGTGTGCAGTGTCTTTTACATATTCATTATAGATCCCGTCCAGACCTGCGGCTTTCTTGTTTTTGGTGCTGTCTATAGCGATTCTAGTTTCCTGTATGGTCAGGGGTACCCAGTCTATTTGTATATGTGGAATGATGATATGTAGATCTTTTCTGGGGTGCTCTGGACCTTCGATGTTGAGAATCTTACTAAAGTGTGATTCCCAGTTTTCCATGTCTATGTAGTGTGTCAGTTGTTGTTTCTTTGGATGTAGGGCTATGAACAGATTTTTCTTGGCTTCCTCTGCTAGCTTCTTGCCCTCCAATTCTCTTTCGGTGTTCTTTTGTAGAGTTTCCTCTTTTCATTGTATATGTATAATAGACTTTGATTATTCAAGTTCTGCCTTAACTGTTGTAATTTATCTAGGGTCTCCCTCCTCAGCCTATAGCACTCACTATCAAACCATCTTTGTTCTTCTTGTGGCGGCCTTTTGTAGGATTTCTTCTATTATTCTGTTGCATCATCCAGTCTTGAATTATCTATTAATGTGTCTACATGTGTTGTTGAATCTAGCATAGCTTTAACTTTCTCAACATCTATTTTCCTTGAAAGGGGGTGAATTGTCTTTTCGCGAGAATTAATGATATAAAAACGTAAACACACAACACCATGCCTAAACTTGCGTTAAAGCTAATCACTCGTAAAATTTACGATCTTGGCTGAGTAACGGTGCACACATACCATCTATGTCTGTTGCTTACAGCATTCTAAGGAGTGGGGAGTGAGCGAGGAAGGTACTGAGGCGCTTGGCGCTATCAAGCGGCCCAAATTTGAAAACTAACTGAAAATGTTTCCTGGATCGTAAAATTTATGGATGGTTAGCGTTCCAGCGTTAATTAAATGTTTGTAAGTCTAAGGAACAACATCATTGGAGTGGGATATAATTTTTAAATTTTAGGTTAATAGTTAAATCATGAATACTGAAATAGATAATGAGAGAAGATGAACTCAACTTGAACTTGTTTAATTCTTTTCTTAGCTCCAAGGGAACGGCTGTTACCAAGAAGACTTCAATTCAGGTAGGACTAATTTTTGCAGTGTAAATACCTGATGGTAAAACCAATATTTAAGATTTTAAGATTTCACTTTTTGTTGTTTTCAGTAGAACTAAAATAAATATTAAATTAATGGTAAACTGAACTGTTCTGTAATAAGAGTAAAACACACACACACATTGTTTTTTTTGTGAACTCACTAGGGAAGCAACACCGTATTTTTATTTAGAAGATACAATTTGTTGTTATTATTATTATTATTATTATTATTATTATTATTATTATTATTTCATCAGATGATACTTCTGAATCATCAATGTCTGCTCCCTCTTCCTCGATAATCCAGGATAACCCTTATTGTTTTGACTCAGATGTTAATCTATTACAGTACCGGGCGAGTTGGCCTTGCGCGTAGAGGCGCGCGGCTGTGAGTTTGCATCCAGGAGATCGTGAGTTCGAGCCTCACTGTCGGCAGCCCTGAAGATGGTTTTCCGTGGTTTCCCATTTTCACACCAGGCAAATGCTGGGGCTGTACCTTAATTAAGGCCACGGCTGCTTTCTTCCAACTCCTAGGCCTTTCCTATCCCATCATCGCCATAAGACCTATCTGTGTCAGTGCGATGTAAAGCAACTAGGAAAAAAAAATCTATTACAGTAAGAAATTATGGACTGGAAAAGAAATTTGAAGAGAATATAGGTGACAATCAGTTTTCAGTAAGACTACAATTTACACAATTCCTTGCCTAGGTTATCAATCATGCTGCATCTCATGAATTTTCCATAGTACCATCACACGTGTATTACTGGCGGAAGCAGAAAGAAGAATTACAGTGTACCAAGAAAGCAATTTTGTCAGTTTGGGGATCAAAAAACTGGGAAGCATCCAGAAATTGAAAAAAAGTTGTTTCTTACATAAATCAATTGAGAAATGATTGTCTTTCAGTTTCCCACGAGACGCTCCAGTTAAAGGCTGTAGAAGAAGCAAAAACCTTGAATATTCTTGATTTTAAAGCAAGCAGAGGGTGGCTTTGTCAGTTCATGAAAAGGAACAATCTTTCACTTTGAAGAAGGACATCTCTGTGCCAGCAACTTCCGATGGACCACAGTAAAAAAATCTTGCAGTTTCATAGATTTGTATTTAGGAAACGGCACGAATACAATTACCTGCTATCGCAAATTGGAAATGCAGATCAAACTCTGATTTTCTTTGATGTGCCGAGGAACACTACAATTACCGAAAAGGGAACATCCAGCATAGTCACGAGGACTACTGGGGCAGAGAAGCTTCGCTGCACAGTTCTGCTGGCTGTTACTGTGGATGAGCAAAAACGTCCTCCCTATGTAATTAACAAGTGAAAAATAATTTCTAAAGGAAAATTTCCTTCCAGTGTACACATTTGTGTCCAGGAGAAAGGATGGATGGTGGCAGATCTCATGAAGGATTGGTTGCATGTTGTGTGGGGAAGACAGCCTGGGCATCTTTTAAACCACAGGTCTCTCCAGGTTTTGGACAGTTTCCGTGGCCATCTTGTTGATGATGTTCACCAAGAAATGGTCAGCCAGAAGACTGATTCTGCAATAATTCGTGGTGGCTTGATGTCAGCCTTATAGTTTCTTGATGTAAGCATCAACAAGCCATTCAAAGACAAGATGCGGTGTGTATATTCTGAATGGATGGCGTGAGGTACTCTGACACCTACGGGGAAGATCAAGAGGCCTTCACTAGAATTAATATGTAAGTGGATTGTTCGTGCATACAGACTGATTTTACAAGACATTATTGTGAAAATTTTCAAGAAAACTGGCATTTTTTACAAACTAGATGGAACTAAAGATGACTGGATCTGGGAGATGGAAGAGAATGGGAGTGATTCATTGCAGACGACTTCGGAAGAAAACGACAGTGAATGACATGGCAAGTCTATTTCTGTGAAATGAAATACATATTACCCTAATACAGTATTCTAATTTATTTCAGGTATCTGGCTACTGTCTTCAGCAAATTCTCACATGACATGAAAAGGTGATGGTTTCTGTATAATTATTGCTAGGCAACATATTATTGCCTTCAATTTTTTATTTTTTACAATTATTTTACGCCCACATTGGAGCACTGAAATCAATCTATATACAGTCAAGTCTTATGAATTTTGGTTTCAAATTTGGTTGATTTTTCTTCTTTTGTTCCCAGAAATGTTTCATTCTTTCTGACCTGGCTGCCCGTTCTTTGTCAGTTTTGTACTGTTTGCGTGTATAGGTCTTCAGTTTAAGTCTCACATCATTATTTCTCAGGATCCTCTTCTCTTCTCTGTTTTCAATTTGTTGAATTGTCAAGCCTAATTCATTTAAATCTTCTTGGGCTTCTCTGAACCAGTGATTTTTAGTTTTACTTTTCCAAAAGTAGTGGAATAAATGTTTGAGTCTTTGGTAGTCGTGATATGTAACAGAAAAAAGCAACTCTTCTTTTCCGCATTGTATCTATTATAGACTCAGTATCCTGGTATACAATTTCATTGGGTAGTAATCGCCATTGTCCATCTACTTGGTGTTTTTTGTTCAGAATTGTTCTAATGATTTGTCTACCTGTTTTCCGTAATTTATCTGTAGTTGATTTCATATTCAAATTGAATAAGGTTTCACTAGCATAGGTTGCTTCAGGCTTAATAACGGAGTTGTAGTGTTTAAATTTTTCATTTATCAAGAGAGATTTCTTCTTGTAGGTTGGCCAAGTAATGTGTTGTGCTTGTTTTAATTTGGTAATTCTATTTTCAAGTGATATTTTCTCTTTTAAGTTCCAAGTTATAATCTCTCAAAGATATTTAAATTTATTAACAACCTTAATTTGTTTGTTATTAGTCAGTGTGATAGGTCATGTTTCCACTTTGAAGGATGGCATCATTTCCATCTTTTCAAAGGAGATTTGTAATCCAATTTTTGTTGTTATTTGTTGTAATTCTTCAGTTTGGAGTTTAACCTCTTCCACACTACTTGCAAGTAGCGCAAGGTCATCTGCAAATGCTAGACAATTGAGTTTGATATTTTTGCCAATCTTGATGTTTGGCTGACATTTCTTAGACCATTCTCGCATGACTTTCTCCAATGCACAGTTAAACAGTATTGGTGAGAGACCATCCCCCTGTCGAAGTCCAGTCCGGATTTCAAATTATTCAGACAACTCTCCTCGGAATTTAACTTTTGCTGTAGTGTTCTTGAGGGTCTTTCTTTCTTTATTCATGTCAGAAGTATCTACTTTACTTACAGATATTTAACAAAAAGGAACAAGATATCTACATTCCTACTATACAAATATACAAGTCTATTATACAATCACAGATAGAGCAACAATATTCGAGAGCTAGATGATGCTTGCCCAGTATTTTGCGATGTCAATAGCATTGGGGAAGGCTGCAGTCAAGTCTTTCATAGTGCACATTGAAGGACATAAAACACACTGACATAGATGTTGGATCGTCTGCTGCTCTCTGCAGTCACAAAGTGATGAATCACTTGAGAAGCCCCACTTCCGCAAATTTACTTTTGTTCTGCCGACTTCCATACGGAGTCTGTTAAGGGCTTTCCATACTGTCCACTTCTCCTGGTGTCCACATGGAAGACTTTCCTTCGGCTCTATCCAGTTGGAAAGGTGGTGGATTCTTTCTTTCCACATTGTGACTCTAGCATTCTCTGCTTTCCCCTCAAGGTTAACTGATGTGCAGAGAAAACTTTTTCTAGATTTTAGCCTCTGTGTGGCTGGGTGGTATCCATAGAGAGGATGTGCTTCTGAAGATGACTGGAGCCTTTCTTTGTTAGCTGCTACCTCCCTACGAATCTTGCTGGGAGCAATACCAGCTAAAAGTTGGACCTTCTCAATGGGTGTAGGTTTCAAACATCCAGTAATGATCCTGCAGCTTTCGTTTAAAGTGATGTCGACCTGCTTCGTATGAGCTGACCTGTACCAAACCGGGGAGGCATATTCTCCTGCAGAATAGCATAGAGCTAGAGCTGATGTTCTAATTGTTTGTGGTTGTGTTCCCCAGCTTGTTCCTGATAACTTTCGTAGAATGTTGTTTCTGGCAGCTATCTTTTGTTTCAGGTTTTGGCAATGTTTCTTATATGTTAATGTGCAATCCAGCATAACTCCCAGGTACTTTGGTGTAAAGCAGTGTTCCATTAAGTTCCCCTTCCATAGTACTTTGAGTTTCTGAGAGGCCTGTGCATGCTGCAGATGGAACGCACAAATTTGAGTCTTAGCTGGATTTGGTTTGAGTTGGTTTTTCTCATAATAGGTACCTAGCTCTTCTAATGCAGCAGTTAAAGAGATCTCTGCTTCATCAAAGGTATCAGTTTGAGTAGTAAGTGCAAGGTCATCGGCATAAATAAAGCTTTTAGTATTTTCTGGTAATGGCTGGTCATTAGTGTAGATGTTGAAAAGAATAGGAGCCAGTACACTGTCTTGAGGTAGTCCATTCCTTTGATTCCTCCATCTGCTTCGGCGTCCTTGGAATTCGACAAAAAAGCGACGATTTTCCAGGAGAGTGGCTATCATCTTGGTTACCTTGATGTCTGTAATCATTCTATAAAGTTTGTGTAATAATATCCTGTGATTTACTGTATCGTAGGCGACTGAGAGATCCACAAAGGCCACACCAGTAATCTTCTTCATTTCAAACCCGTCCTTGATGTGCTGGGTTAGATGTAAAACCTGTGCTGTGCAACTCTTTCCTGGGCGGAAGCCACATTGCTGAGGGATTAGGACTTGGTCTACTGCTCCCATTAAGTGATTGAGCAACATTCTTTCCATTATTTTGTATAGGTGGCAAAGTAAGGAGATTGGTCTGAATTTTTGGTGTTCGAAGGTTCCTTTCCAGGTTTCAGAAATGCGATCACTTTGGATTTTCTCCATATTTTTGGAATTTTTAGGGAAGTAAAGCAGTTGTTGAAGAATTTTAAAAGCCGTGCCTGTGTGGTTGAACTGAAGTGTTTTATTTGTTCTATTGTGGTATCATCTAATCCTGCCGCTTTTCCATTTTTGGTACATTGAATCGCTTTCTGTAATTCCGTTATTTCAAATGGCCAGGATAGGTTACTGGACTTCATTACCTCGCTTTTTAGGATATTATGTTCCATCTTCCTTAGTGGGTTATTTGTTTTCCCATTGATGACAAGCTGATTTGCGATTTGGTTTGCCGTAACATTTGCATGGACTGGTCCCTTGGTTGGATCGTTGCTAAGTCATTTGAGAAGCTTCCAAGCCTTTCGGCTATCCCTGGACATGTCTGTTTCCTCCATAAGTTTGATCCAAGCATCTTTCTTTGCCTCTGCAATTGAGGAAAGCAGTTTCCTTCCAGCTGAGATAGTGTCTTCACTTAGTGGATCTTCCTGAAACAGTGAAATATATGTGTTCATTTGGGTAGCTGTGTCTGAAGTTAGACCTTGTATATAGTTAACTCTGCATCCTCGTGGTATGGAAGCGTGGGAAGCTTTCTTCACAGCTTCAACAAACTGATCATAAAACTCTGGTGTTGGGTGGATATGTGATATTATTTTATCAAGGGTTGAGCTGAACTTCTCCCAGTATGCTTTTTTGAAATTATATCTCCTTCGAAACGGAACCTTTATTGGTTGAATTGCAGAGAAAAGTTGACACATTATGGGCCGATGCTTGGTATTTGGAATGGGATTGCACATTGATTTCACACATTGCTGTGCCATGTGTTCACTCACAAATATCAGGTCTGGGTTGAAGCCTCGTCGCCATCTACTGCTGTTAAAGGATGGAGGTAGTTTGGGGTCATGAATAAGTTGTAGTTGGTAATCATCAGCCCATTCTAACACAGCAGCTCCATTATTATCATCTGTATATCCCCATGCACTGTTATGGCTGTTGAAGTCTCCAACCACAAAGTTTGTCTTTTGCTTGAAGTAGTTATCTGGAATTTTAAAGGAGAAATCTACATTTGGTGGTTTGTAGACACCCAAAACGGTGCAGTTACTGAGTTCCACAGTTATTATCTCGATTTGATTTTCATTGGTGGCTGCAACAGACAAAATTTGTAAATTTAGTTTGGCAAAAACAGCGCTGCCATACTGTCTGTGGGGAATCTCGGCCACAAGTCTCATTCCCGCTATTTTTGGTCGCCGTAGTTGCTCATCCCTGTGAGTTTCCTGAAGGCATAATATATCACATTTGTAAGTTTGACAAAGCTGGTGTAACATTCCTTCTTTAGATGGAGATAAACCTTCAATATTTACAGATATAATGATTAGTGTTGGTCTTGATAAAGACCGTTCTGAATATAGCGATTGGGTCATATTGACTGGTAGATACTTCTGGAATGCTGACGTTCAGTTCAGTACTGGAATTTTAATCCAGGTACCTATGCAGGGGCACCACGAGCAGGAATCAGCTTCACCCCCTTCTTGAGGGTAACACCAACGAGATTAATGAGTTTCTGGTGTAACCCAAATTCTTTAACGATTTTAAGTAATGACTCACGATGAATACTGTCATATGCTTTCTTGAAGTCAACAAAAGTGATAACTAGCTTTTTGTTTCTCATTCTTGATGGTTCATAATCCACTTAAGACTAATGATTTGGTCAGGACAACTTCTTCCAGGTCGAAATCCCCCCTGATACTCTCCAAGTCCTTGATCGAGTTGTTCTTGAATTCTCGTTAGGATAATTCTAGACAGGATCTTATATGTGATATCAAGTAAAGAGATCACTCGGTAATTATTTGGATCCAGTCTATCCCCATTTTTGTGTATTGGATGAATTATAGCTGTATTCCATTGTACAGGCAGTTTTTCAGAGTTCCATATGTCTATGATGTGTTTGTGTAGGTTTTGAAATGTTTGGTTATTTGCATTCTTCCACAGTTCTGCAACCACTTGATTTTCTCCTGCAGCTTTATAATTCTTGAGCCAATTAATCGCTTGAAATACCTCATGGAAATCTGGTGGAATAACCTTGTATAAGCATGTTTTATTTTTTGGATCAGGTAAAAATTCTAGGTATTCTTTTGGGTCTACAGAATTTAGTAATTCTTTGAAGTGATCAGCTAGAATTTTGGTATTCTCCTGATTATTGTGTGCCAGTTGTCCTTGTTTTTTTCTCATCATGAGTGTAGGTGGAGTATATTCTGACTGATATTTTTTAAATGTTTGTAATAGTCTCGGGTCTCAAGTTGTTTGAATGATTCATCTATGTTAGCTAGGTTTTCTTTTTGGTGGTCTCTTTTGATTCTTCTAAGTTCTTTGGCCATTTGTCTTCTAGCAATTGTTAGTTCATCTTGAGATTGTGCTGTTTTCTTTTGTTGGTCATTTAGCCATGCTGTGTGTCTTTTCTGTATTGCCATATCACGTTCCTCATTCCACCAGGCGTGTTTTTTTCTCCTTTTCATAGGAGCAATTTCTTCAGCAATATTTTTTAGTTTATCAATCGTTTCCAGTTTGTCGCTTAGAGGTGTTTTGGATCTCTCTGTATACACAGCGTTATTTATTAAGTAGCTGGGGTCATATTTCCTCCTAGTGAATTTAGATGGTTTGTGATGTTTTCTTGGGGTTAACTTGATTTTAATCTTTAAAATATAATGATCAGAATCGATGTCCACCCCACGAAGGACTTTGATATTATAAATTTCTCTATGGTATTTTTTATCCATTGCTACGTGGTCTATCTGAAACTCACCCAGTTTAACATTAGGGCATTTCCAGGTCATTAATTTGTGTGGTTTTCTCTTAAAGCTTGTGGTTTCAAGAATAAGCCCACAGTCTGTGCAAAGCTCAATTAATCTTTGACCATTTCTATTTGTCAATTTATGTGCTGGCTATTTACCTACCACTGTGCGCTATTTTCTCTCTTGTCCAATTTTCGCGTTGAAGTCTCCAAGCATAATTTGAACATGTTTGTTTGGGATATTTGAAATCAGTTGGTCAAGCTCCTCCCAAAACATTTCAGTTTCCTCTTTATTTGTCCTGTTATTTTTATTTTTCATTTCTTGGCGCTAATGGCCCTAATGTTAAACTGGGTGAGTTTCAGATAGACCAATAGCAATGGATAAAAAATACCATAGAGAAATTTATAATGTCAAAGTCCTTCGTGGGGTGAACATCGATTCTGATCATTGTATATATTTTGTTCTCTACTCTAATCGTTAAGGTTGCAGTTCTTGATGAGTTTGATGAGAAGTCCTCCACTGAATCTAATATGCTAGTATGAACTAGGAATCCCATTCTAAATTGGGAAGCATTTTTCATTACTCTCTTTCCTGGAGGTCCTTTGTAAAGACGATATCCCCCAGATTCAAATGGGTCCTGATCTGTGTTCCGAAGTTCTTGTAGGGCTGTGATTAGAATCCTGTGTTGATCCATGACATCAGTTAAGTGTTTCAACTTCCCAATTTTCATTATTGAATTGATGTTTAATGTTGCAAAGAAAGAGAATTTTCCTGGTTTACTGAATTTTAAGTCTGTGTCTGTGTCTGTATCCGTGGTTCGTCTGTTGGGCTTTCAGGCACTCCGACTCACCATAATCTTCTATGTGACACCCCACCGTATCCGAATGGTGCCTTTGCTCGGGTGTAGAATGTTGGATGTCCAAGCCGGTGAATTCTTTCATTAGAAGATTCTCCATGATAAGTTGATTGTCTGATCATTGATCAGTGTTCTGACCGTGGTCAGGAGTTACAATCCCAGATGTGATATGGGAAAGTGATTCATCCTAGTTGTTCAGGACTGGGAGTAGGCATTTCCTCCATACATATTTTTAATTATTTTGTACTATATTAGGCCTAAATAAATTTCATAACTTAAGTAAGGTAATTATGTTTGATTTTTCATTTCCATTTTTTATTTAGATTTGCATAATTTTCCCTCCCTGTTTTGTGGTTGAAAAAAGTAGAAGAGGGGGGAAAATTGCAGAGTAAATACAGTATGTCAATTTGAAATAGTTATTTACTTAGGAACAAACATGTGCAAGTTAATATGCTACGGCTATGGAGCCAAGTTCTGCATTCAGGAGATGCGTGGGTTCAAAACCCCATCGTTGGCTGTCCTGAGAATACTTTTCTATGGTTTCCCATTTATACTTCCATGCAAATACTGGAACAGTCCTATTCATAGGTCACAGCTGATTCCTTCCACCTTACCAAGTTTCAATCATTTCATCTTCATAAGCTCCTTACCTGAGGTTGGCACGAGGAAGGGCACCCAGCAGTAAAACATGCAATATAAATTCATATCACTTCAGCCCCAAACCAGTATCAAGAAACTGGACTGAGAGATAAACAAACAATTTATTTAGGAACACGAATGCTTACATTTAAACTCACAGTTATGTATTTATGAACACAAATACTTAATATAAAGAAATTTGAGATAGGAGTATAAACAAAATAATGTGAAAATTAAATCCAGCATAATAAGAAACAAACATTTTACACTCAGTCATCACTTCTGTTGCTTTCTGCATCTTTCCTGGAACATTTGCATATTTTGTTTCTGGGTTCAAACATTTGTAGCAGGAGTATTCCATTATATCACTTCCTTAAACCTCATCTGTTTCATTACTGTCACTTTTGGTGTTCAAGTCCACTTCCTCCATTGTTTCCCCCAACCACAAAAGTACCTGCTCAGTGCATGCCATTATAACTTGTATTAATCCACTTTCAACAGTCACGATATAAATATTTCACATTAAACACAAACATAAGACAAACATTGACTTATTACAACACACGAAATGTGTGTAGCTCTTACTCCCTACTGAGCGTACTACTCACCAAACATGCACTGTTGCCTCTACTAATGGGTTGAGGGCCTTAGTTTTCAAAGATAATAGAAATAATTGACTCCTCCCCTTCCTAACAATCTGTTTGAAAGGTATATGGAGTTTCAAAAGTATAGGTGTTGTAACATTCCAACAACAATCAATATACTATGAAGGTTAGCACCACATTCACCATGCAAGTAACTGCAGGTTAACCAATGAGCAATAGCTCATATATGAAAAAATCCTGCAGATTTTTGGCTAAGGAAGGAGATGTGATTTTGTTCGATGCACGAAGGTATGGGAAAGACCATTTAGTCAGTCATTCTGTCAAAAATAAGGAGTGAAAGATTGCATTAGATGTAGCTTCTGCAAGCATTGCTGCTGCATTACTTCCTCAAGGAAAAACTGCACATTCCTGTGATAATACTGATCTGCAAATTCAAAGTTTCTGATCATTGCATGAAGTTTACATAGTGATCTAAATTTTGGGCATGCTGATTCCGGAACTGAAGTCAATTTTCCCCTATCACATCAGATTTTTGTGCAAATTCAAAATGAAAATTTGATAAGTATGCAGCACGCGCACATGCAAGATTACTATTATCACATGTAAAGAACGCTTCTTTCTTATTATTTTCACCCATCTGAACACTCCTATCTTACACTGGTATACTTATGAACATAATATAAAGATATGTAGTGTATTGTGTTAACAGATCTGTAGAAAAACACAGCCAAATGGACCAAAATTTACCACGCATTAAGCCTCAATAACATACTGAGAATGGTAAGAGTACGGTTTCAGTTCTATAATGTCCTACCTTAGTATAAGAAACATCTTTGCCTTGCTTTTCGTGTGTGAGGAGTAGTTGGACCTTCTCTCTTTAGTAACCAGCAATAATCTGCCAGCATATTTTTGTTCCATTTCCCTTGATATCTGCGTTTCACTTCCTGTAGATCCTGATAGAATTTTTCTCTTTGCTCTTCGCTCAGCATTCCTAGGTTCTCAGGGAAATAGTCCAGATGTGAATGTAACATATGCCTAAATCTTGGAAAGAAACAAGCAATCTCTCCATTTGTTTGTTTGTGTTTCCAAGAAAGTTTTTGACCACATTCCGGAATACTATCCATGCCGATCACTCTGCAACGCACATAATGTCTTCAAAATTAGCATCAGAAAGAAGTTTTCTGATATCTGGACCTGTGAAAATATCCTCCTTAATTTTAGAATTACTGATGCTTGGGAATCGATGACACAGGTACTGAAAGCATTCACTTTCATTGTTTAGGGCCTTAACAAATTGCTTCATAACCCCTAGTTTCATATGAAGCGGAGGTAATAGTATTTTGCTCTTGTGAACAAGAGTTTCTAGTTTTATGTTTTTTGACCCTACTGGGCCATTCTTTTTGAGTCCAGTGATGTAACCTTGCTCAACTGTCCCACTCACACAGAAAGCAGGGGTGCTTTGTGTAACCTCCTTGTAAACCTAACAGAATACAATATCTATCACTTTGAAATCACCACACACATGCCACTTGCGTTCCTGGTACTTCAGTTTACACAACAGCATTTCAAGATTTCCATCTTTTTCTCACATAATGAGCAACGGGAATGGATGCAAGTTTGTTTTCATTATGAGGAAGGATGCACTTCAAAATACGCTTGGAGGCATCGATGAAAAGTCTTCAGTCAGTAGGGTCATACTGTGGTGCTCCTAGTTTAAAGATAACCTCCAGAATGTTGTTGCCGTAAACCAAGGCTCCCTCTTAGGAAAGAAGGGTGTAAATTCTTGTTTGCGATGTCTGTACCAATAGTATGTTGTCCCTGGTGCCAACATGTTCCTTTCACAAAGTCTAGACCCAAGTAACTCGGCAGATTCCTTTGTAAGGCGAAGATCTCGGACAAAGTCATTTAATGCACTTTGCTCGAACAGTCTCTTTTTTTTTTTTTTCCAACATATTCGGGGGAGAAATCACAGTCAGAGTTAGTGCACGCCATTTCTGTGTCAGATTCAGAAGAGGGACAATCCTGTAAGTGTTCTGGAAGTTGTGGTACAGGTGTATCAGAGCCACGAGGAATGGGTAAAATTGCAGATTGAATATTGCTTGGATACACACTGTTACCTTTGTTGCTGCTGTTAAATCCCTTCACATTCACAGAACAGAACTAGCAGTGAGTACTGTGGTCTGGGGGTTCTCGCCATATGATTGGAATGCTGAATGGTAACGCAGTTCGCTTACCGTTCACCCATTGCCATAACTGCTCTAAACAGGTTCTACAAGCCTTATGTGATGTCCACGGCTTGTCTTAGTCCCCGAGTTTCAAGCCAAAGTAGGCATAGTAGGCCTTCTCATGAACTCGGCATGCCACATACATAGCAGAAAATATCTGGATTGTTCTTGCAGCCCCGTCATAGCATGTTGATAGATGTAAGTTCAATAAAAATTTTAACACAGTATGTCACTTGCATATAGAACGTTTATGAAGACAAAAATCTATTTTCACTAGGAAGCGAAACACAACTCAGAATGTCGCGGATGAAGTATGAGAGAACGACGCCACTCAGCCAAAACCCTGCGTTGCCGGCTATGTTGTACATAGTTGCCGGTTCTACACTCTCAGCATGATAATACAGGACTACGAGAGGGCTGGAGGATGTTAAATTAATAAAATATTAAAATACATTAATAAAAAATATGGAAATCTGAATTAAAGCAACACTCTTCCTAACAACGTGAGAAGTGCATGAGTGCATGTGATGAAATAAACGTAATATAGGATTTTTGAGAAAATGTGATGTGATGGGTGTAGCACCTGCTGAACGTCTACACCAAAATGATGATGATGATGATAATAATAATAAAAAAAGGATTAGAAAAATATCAAAGTCGCGGCTGCTTTACATCTAGGCAGCTAGATGAGATGGTTAAGTACCAAAATACGCCAAATCAAACCATACGTGAGGTAAACATAACTTACAGGTCTAACAATGACAACTACGGAAGGACATGGAAGGTGGATGGAGCCTGATTGAGGTCTGTGGGAGAATATGACGTTATGGGCAAGAAAAGGTTCCCGACAATCACCCTCAAACTATTAATTACTAACAAAAGAAAACGTTTACAAAATCAAAACAAAGCAGACAAATGACAATAGTAAGTGGCAATTCAAAACACTAAATCAAAATATTTAAACGAACTTAACCAAACTACATAATAGTTGGAAAATTAAGAAAATTGAAATGTTAATAAACATGAGATACCTTTAAATAAGAAAATAAAATGTTAACGGACAAAATTGGTGAAAGTGAGAATCTAGAGGAAACTTCTGACATGCAAAATTCAAATCATTATCAAAAGGTAGGAAGGGTCCACCTATTCAATACTATCAGTTTGTATATTGTCTTATAAAACTGGGACTAGTTTCGACCCCATATAATTGGGTCATCTTCAGCCATGTTCTAACTGGAAGACATAAACACGCATATAACCAATAATGATATAAACACTGATATGACACAATTTATAGTCTTAATTTAAACCATTGATGAAGTCTGATTAACATATATACACTTTAAACTAAATAACACATCAAAAATGTTGTGGCTGATGACGAACTATTTTGTCGTTTCTACAACAGCTATTGTTTTTGAATTGATCTGGGAGTTGGTATCCTTTCCTGTGAAAACACTGACATAATTTAAACCATTCATGAAGTCCGAATAACATATCCATACTTTAAACTAAATAACACATCTAAAATGTTGTGGTTGATGGCGAACTATTTTGTCATTTCTACAGCAGCCATTGTTTTTGAGTTGAGGTCGAAACTAGTCCCATTTTTATAAGACAATATACAAACTAATAGTATTGAATAAGTGGACCCTTCCTACCCTTTGATAGTGATCAATTGTCAATATGAACCATAATGAAATTCATAACTTAGGAAATTTAAATCCTGGAAAGTAACGTTAAATGATAAAATGCCGAAACACAAGAATGAATTAAATAAAATCAAACACAATAGATTTAGCGCTTACCAAGAGAGACCGGGGGCCCCAGGTGGGGTTAGACCCCGAGCATGTGCACTCGCTAGGTCGTACAGGTGGAAAAGACACTGACCACACGCATCACACTCACAAAGCCGGCAGGAGCCAGAAATGGACAGATCATGAAATAACCAATAGGAACACCAAATTTCCCTGGATTCCCATCTTTGCCAATTGGAAATGTTGTTATTCCAACCAATCCAAATACATTACCTTATATGGACTAGGGTTGGGCACTATGTCCCTGTTTCGGGACACCGTGCCGGTGCACTGTTATGTTCCGCTGTTCCGGAACACGGAGTGTCGATTGCTCCGAAACATTCTCAAGCGAGACCGAGATATTGAATTGCTATCCCGTCAGAAGCGACCTTCCCCTTCGCCTACTAGCTGACTGTCGATACCGGCAGTGTGCCCTTTGTTCTAGCGCCTGATACTCAGGAGCCATCATCGGCTAAGTTAGCGTGCTGGCCTTTGGTCACAGGGGTCCCGGGTTCGATTCCCGGTAGGGTCGGGAAGTTTAACCATCATTGGTTAATTTCTCTGGCACGGGGGCTGGGTGTATGTATTGTCTTCATCATCATTTCATCCTCATCACGACGCGCAGGTCGCCTACGGGAGTCAAATCAAAAGACCTGCACCTGGCGAGCCGAACCCGTCCTGGGATCTCCCGGCACTATAAGCCATGCGACATTTCATTTTTATCGTGCATGATCGTCGTACCAGGATATTTAGCCACCACACTCTCCCTCTGCTTGAGCTTTTCAGAACTTATGATTTTCACTTTCCTCGAGTTCAGAGTGTATTGTGAACAGAATTACAGGCTCAGTGATATAACTGAACGCTCACAATGCTATCGCGTGCTCAATTTGTAATCGGTTCTAATGCTACTTGGTACACATTCATTATTTCTAACACCTTAAAGAGAAACTAAGTCGCTAATATTATTATGAAACACTTACATCTACTTACAAATATTATCATATTTATATCGCTATGATGGAAGACCATGTCATATTGGATGTTTCGTTTTAAAATGACAATTCAAGTTTTCCTATAATTAAAGGATGTAGAACTATTAGAGAATTAAATAATACACTTCACTAGCTAAAGTAATGATTTCACTGAACATTCTGAAAGAAACAAACTCAAGTCCACGTTTTAACAAACTTCACCTCATTACCGCAAGCTACAGTTAACTGATTGAAAGCATCTTTTCACGCGGGATGTTTGAGAATGCTTACACTATAAGAAGGAAAAGAAAGAAATTATTGTGTATAATAAAAGGAAGTACGGGTACAACATACTGGGCACACGAAGTTATAGTTGGCTATTTTACAATTAAATAATACACTAGTTTAATTGGTTTCACTTCAAGATTCGCAAGTAATCAAAGGTAAGCGGGACCTGCGACGACACGATGCGTTCAGCACCATGAGTCAAGTGACAGCGGATATAGCCGATGACGGCTCATGACGGCTCCTGAGTGTCAGGCGCCAGACGGAAGTGCAGTGTGCCCGTGCCGCCGCCAGTCCCGCCACGTGCTGCTCGTGTTGGAGTGTTCCGTGTTCTGTCATATCCTCTTTGTTCTGTGAGTTCCATTGCAGCCTGCCACTGGCCTTCGGTAGTAAATCGGTACATGCGAATAACTTAATGTGTTCTGTTTTGTGTTCAACTGTTCTATAAGTGTGTTTTCATTGAAGCCTAGGAATATACACCGTACAAAAGACGGTAAACTTTCCATGATGTCGCACCGGAGTCTTGTTTGGGACTTTTTTACTAGAATAAAACCCGACAGAGTGAAATGCAATATATGTTTTTCTATTTTGTGTGCAAAGGGATCTTCAACCGGCACAATGACGAGACATTTCAGACTTAAACATCCCACAACAGACATTTATCAAAGTAGGTTCTTATCGGTGCATCATGACTCAGAAGACGAAAAGGCAACAACTGAAGCTTCAAGTCCTGTGCCTGCCACATCTGTTCAAGTAATAACTGGACAAACCTATCTTCCTGTGTCGCTAATGGAAGCTGTTTCATCATCATCTACCACCAAAACTACTACTGCTATTACTACAACAGGTACGTCCGATCATACACTCGAGTTAAGCACATTAAGCAGAGGGAAGGTACAAAGATTGAAACAAAATAGAATACAAGCCTATTCATCCAGGCCTATGTCAACAGCTAAGAAAGAGAAACTTGACGAACAGTTGTTGAAATGGATTGCAAAAGATTTTTTACCTTTCAATATAGTTGAGGCTGAGGAGTTTCAGAAATTTTTATCGATGTTGAATCCTAATTATAGTATCCCAAGCCGTAAAACACTTTCGAATAGTCTCTTGAATAAACTCTATGACACAACATTGCAAGATGTCAAGGCTAACATGTCAGAAAATGCTCCATATGTAGCCCTTACAACAGATGGGTGGACTTCATTGAAAAATGAAAACTATATAGCAGTTACCGCTCATTTCATATGTAAAAGTGATGGCACACTCTCTTCAAAGCTTCTGTCCTGCTCAAAGTTTGTAGGAAGACACACAGCAGACAACATTGCCGAAGAACTCAAGAAAGTGGTAATAGAATGGGATCTTCAGGACAAAATCGTGGCCTGCACAACAGATAATGCTTCAAATATGGTTAGTGCGGTTCAGAAATGCAACTGGTGGCACGTTCCGTGTTTAGCGCATAGTTTGAATCTAGTAGCACAATCAAGCCTGCAAGAAATAAGGCCAACGAGAGAGAAGGTAAAACGTATTGTCGAATTCTTTAAAAGGAGCCCACAATCCTTGGAGAAACTTCACAGCACTCAAAAACAGATGACCGGGCGAGTTGGCCGTGCGCGTTGAGGCGCGCGGCTGTGAGCTTGCATCCGGGAGATAGTAGGTTCGAATCCCACTATCGGCAGCCCTGAAGATGGTTTTCTGTGGTTTCCCATTTTCACACCAGGCAAATGCTGGGGCTGTACCTTAATTAAGGCCACGGCCGCTTCCTTCCAACTCCTAAGCCTTTCCCATCCCATCGTCGCCATAAGACCTATCTGTGTCGGTGCGACGTAAAGCCCCTAGCAAAAAAAAAAAAAAAAATAGCAAAAACAGATGGGTTATCCTGTTCTGACTCTAAAGCAGGAATGTCCAACACGGTGGAACTCAACATACGAGATGATGAATAGAGTGATTCAGACCAAAGAACCACTACAAAGTACTCTTGCAATAATGAACAATAATTCTGTGGAAGTTTTAAACAATGAAGACTGGTACATAATTGAGAAATCAGTTGAAATTCTTCGGTGTTTCGATGAAATGACGAGGGAAGTCAGCAGTGAAAAGCACGTTACCCTTTCAAAAATTGGATTGATGAGTAGGAACCTTCGAACTCATTATCAACAGCCGCGAGAGATGGAATATGACAGTCCGGCCATTTCTCGACTCCTTGGCAAGATATGTGAAGAACTGACAAGTAAAATTTGCAATAAGTATCACAATATAAATATAATGTGGGAAGCAACACTTTTAGATCCACGATTTAAGACGTATGGTTTTATGAAGGATGAAAGCAAACTTAAAGAAATAAAGGAAAAACTTATTAATTATGCCGCTACTGTTATTGGCACTGCACACCAACAGACAACTGTTAGCACAACAAGTGGAACATGAGAGCCCTCATCAAATGAGAATCAGGCATATGGGTCTGCAGTATCATTTTCGAGCATACTATGGAAAAACTTTGATGCAGCCGTTGAAGAGCTCGTTCAAGCGCCAACTGTTAATCCAAAAGCAGCAAGTATCATACAGATGGACAAGTATTTAAATATGCCTCTTCTGCATAGGATAGAGAATCCTCTTCAATGGTGGAATGACAACAAAGATACCTTGCCAGCCCTCTACGACTTAATGAAGAAGAGACTTTGCATTATGGCGACATCAGTTCCCTGTGAACGAGTGTTCTCAAAGCAGGGACAGACCATCACAGAAAACTGTACACGTCTAAAAAGTGACAAAGTTTCTAAAATCATGTTCCTGAATGCAAATATGCCGTGAACATTTTGAGCACCATTTAAAGTGTTGTAGCCTATTGGAAGATTAACATTTGTCGGTAGTTTCCCTTAATTTTTATTTTCGTGCTCTCCTTGTACAGTATATAGTGTTTAATTGTTATTTTCGTGTTCTCCTTGTACAGTATATTGCCCCCATTTTTCCCGAGCTAAGCCCAGCCATCGAGCGAGGAATCCCAAGGTGGACCGTTCGATCGTTGGCTATCACTTTCTAGAGGCATTTAAGGGTTGTTAAGGATTGATGACCAAGCAGGATAAAAAGAAATATTAAAACAACACTCTGACATTTATTCACATAAGCAGACAAACAAATGAAATATTCTTGATGATTTTTTTTCTTTTAACAGAGAACTTTCATAATATTGGATTTCTTCCTCGATTTAGAGTGACACGTGTTCATATCTCCAGCCTTACTGTGCTGTAATGAAACCAAAGAAGTAATTAGGCCACTTGCCTTCTCAAACCAAACATTTGACTGAGAGAATTAAATAAATTAGCATGTGTTCAAAGCTTTACCAATTTAAAGTAGTCTCAACACGTGGTTTTAAGATGTACTCAACTGAATTTGTCATTTACAGTATCTAATGTTAGTCAATGACACCAACATGAACTTCAGTAGAAAATGAAAATTGTTTCCAAAATTCTCAAAATTAATTAATTATTATTCTGGTTATTATTATTATTATTATTATTTTCTTATCATTCAATTAACCTGTTTCATTGTCACACGATCGTGTTCTTATTAATTTTCCAATGCATCATTTACCTAATGATCATCATTAGTATTTCAGAGTAATTATTTTTAATTAATTATTAATGACTTATTTTCACAATGTTTCAAAGCAATCATGCGGCTAACGAATTTCTACCTCTGATCTTTGCATTTCATTTCTATTCAAATTAATCTTAAAGTATTTCAGATTTTTAGAAATTTACATTACCAACGTGTGAGCTAGTTAAATAAATTTTATTTACAAATCGAGTGCCTTCATAAAGTAACGAGATGATCTTTCCTTTTAAATCTCGCTAATTAAAAAAATAAATTCCTTCCTAGTCTTCCTTGACTTAACTTAATTAAACTTTCCCTTAAGGGCATGAAATTATTTCTTAAGGCGACACACAACGATGAGTGTGATCCGCGTCACAGCAAGTGCATGACCAGATCAAAGTTAAATGAAATCAACATGACACAAGAGAAATATACACATTTACACACACACATTCACACTAGGGAAACACGTTTTTTTTTATGTACACTATTTACATCGAATCCTGATTTGGCAAATTTATTTATGATTGTTATTGGTGGTCGGGACGCGTAATGTCTGACAGAAATAATTCGTGTACTGAAATTATCCTTCATTACTGGTGGCTAGTGATCGAATTCATGGGTATCACTTGGTAGAAATACATTTCACATATCAACGCAAGTTCATCTAATTCATGAAATTATAATGGAAGATTCTAGTAAAATCCATAAGCACTACCATCATGTGGGCTACAGGTTGAATTTACCGCAAGCGTGAGCCTTACTCGTATTATTTTTACTTCCTACTTGTGAAATTCACTCCCAACACGTGCTCCAATAATTATAATCCATCTTGCGCTCCCAATACACAAGAATAAATCAAATATCACCATTAATTCATCAATTGCTCAATTATACAACAAATATCCCTCAGGATAGGCCATATTCCAGACCCTTCATGAACAGAGCACATTCCATCTCACATTTAGGAACTCTACAGTAGTTTTATGGCTCACGAGCATTTACTTCTGTTTTACCCGATCTTTAGTCAATATTATTATTATTAAAGTGATTATTACATCTACTGATCCTCATGGAATATCGTAAAATTAGATGACTTCATCATAAAAACAACAAGTGATCTTAAAAGACACTAGGTTCGACCCTATTCATTCAAAATGTACACGCAAATTCTCCGTCCGGTAGCTTTCAATATTACAAGGAAAGTAGATTTATCGTGTGGTCAGTGATTATTAAACATGAAGCTCCTTAAGCATGGGAAATCATTCAAAGACAACCTACATGTCTACTCTAATAGATTCCAAAATTTCATTCACACGTACCTAGTCTACCACGACACCTTAAGAAGTAGGAAAAATGAAACATTTCTAACTACAGCAAACTAATAGATCTATGACTTAAGAAGAAAGACCTCTAGTTGTACAAAAGGTAAGACAGATAAATTAAATTAAAAAGGTACTCAAGTCTTGTGAAGTTCGATTCCCGTCGACAGTCAATTATTTCAGCATACTCCGGCCAGTCTCCTTCCAATTACCAGAGACGCCTTACATTTTTACAGCTCCATGGAGGCTCTGCGACAGGTGTCCCTCGATGAAATTGTGTTGCCGGTGGTTGCGGAATTCTTCATCTTGAGATGTTCAATTCTAAGACGTCTTCCGTAGATTGCTGGTCACAAGCTGTAACTGAGATGACAAAATTAAGTATTTTGCACAAGCACACGCAGAATATAAACAGCTCGTCTACACTGTCACACTTAACTTGGCTCCTAGGCGTTTTTATTCCACCGAATTCACTAATTATCAGACTAAATTCTGGTAGAACGGGCGTCGACTTGACTTGAAAATTTTCTTTCCACGTGGTCCGGTAACATGATGTCTCACACAGCGAAGAATATATTCAGAGAGAGCTTCAGAATAAGCGCATAAAGAGAACAAGCATTAAGAGAACGATTCACTCGAAGCAAGGCCTTTTTATCTAATTAGCCAGGGAGGTGTGTTCTTCAGCGAGAACGGTAATTGGCTGATGGTCTCCTTTAAACTGCGCAGACTATTCCAGAAACAAGCTGGGTTGTGCGCGTGCGAAGGCAGTCACGTGGTTTGACCTGGCCTTGGCACAGTCTCGCTGGTGTATATCTCACCCCTCTGAACGACAAAAAAAACTCGTTCTCAGCTCGCCACAACTTCCCAGATGACATGCTGCAGTTTTAAGCAGACAATAAAATTTTTGCTTTCCACTCGTTAAAATATTCGTAATATCGCCAATTTTAACGGGGACATCTCTCCCTTGGTTGGAGTATAATTTCGTTTGCAGATGAAATTATAACATAACAGTGTCCAATTCTATTGTTCCGGAAAATTGGCTGATGAATCACCTGGTAGTAACTTAGTGGAGCTCGCGACAGGTGTCCGTCCTCCTCGAGACTCGGAGTTCTTCGTTCCGCTCCTGGCATCCAGTAGCCTAGTCTCTCCATACAGGGTGTTCCACAAGTTTTATTTCCATCTTCAATAACTTATTTTTCCCTTTTAATAGATGGTTACACGGTGTCAGTTAATGGTGTAGGTGTTCGGTAGTCCATGCGTCGACCTGTACCACGATCTATTCTTGAAGTTTAGTGACCTTGCCTTCAGGATTCGTTCTATCTCTTCTCACTGGAGATGAGGTCTTTTTTTAATGGCACCTTGGCTGTGCTCCTGACTCGAGTTGTTATGTTGGCTTCCCCGAGCCTTGGCCTCTTGATATTGAAGGCTTTCCGCCCCCACGATATCAGGGTTGGTATCCTGGGTTTGGATTGCTCTTCGCCATCGTTCGTTTTCCTGGGTCGAGTTCTGCAGGTCCTTTAGATATTTTTCCTTTTCTTCTTCTCGCCAGTCTCTCCTTCCTCTTGATTGGCGGAAGTCCTGGTTTCGCTTCCAGCTCCTTCGGTAATCTGAGTATGGTCGCTTCCTCTCGTTACGTCTGGAATATTCCCAGTTTCTAACGGGTCTATTTCTGCGTACGGGCGATCGATCACGAGGTGAATCTTGCCCTCCAGGGTTACGTTTCCACGTTCTCCCTTGGTTGACTGGTTTCGATTCCTCCTCCTTGTTCGTTGTCACCTGATGGATCTGAGGTTCCGAGTTTCGTCCCTGACGAACTGGTTCCTTGGACGTCATGTCTAATTGTCTTAATAACGCCTCAGCCTGGATTGCAGATTGTGTATTTGAGGCTATCATGATCCTCTGCACATCTGGTGGTAACTGTCGTGTGATCAGCTTAACCAACTCAGGTTCTGATGGTGGTGAGTCTAGTTCTCTTAATTTTCTTAATTGACTGGACAGAAAATCCGCATATCTCGTGGGCGTAGATGATGCATATTTTCTAGCGTATAGCTCCGTCCTAAGGTTGTATTGGACGTCGCTATTCCAGTACTTTTCCAGGAATGCTTTCTTGAAACTTTCGAAATCGTCAAACGAAAATCGAAATGCGACAAACCAGGTATGAACTGAGTCTTCCAGGAATTTTTCGGTGACTCTTAACTGCCTTTCTGGTGGAATTTTCGCATCGCGAAAGTAATCCTGCAGTTCCCGAATGAAGCCTTTCGGAGTCACGTTTCCTCTAACGTTATTGAATTTTTTGGGCTGGTCTTCGTGAAGACGAATTATATTTACTATTTGCGTCTGGCCAGTTGTATTCATTTGAGACGCGTTTACTGTCGGCTCTGAAGAAATGTCAATTGTATTCGCAGCGCCTGTTCCTACAGCTGCGAGTGGAGTTGACGCCTGACCCGTTCCGGTTACACGTTGCTCCAGTAACGCCTGCTTTTCTAGCAATGAGTTAGTGACCTTGCTAGTGTTCTCATTCTGGATTTTCAGGAGATGCATTTCATGTACAAGCTCCTTAATTCCATCCGTGTATTCCTTTCGAATCCCTTCGGTTTCAGTTTTTGACTCAGTCGTGACCTTGTGTATGGCATTCATCAGGGTGGTTTTGATTGTTTTTATTTCGCCCCAACTATCCTCAAGTGACTCGTGGATATAATCCATCCGTTCTGAGTTATCGACTTGTGATGTCTCGATTTTGTCGAGAATGCCCTTTTCGACTTGTTGTAGTTTTTCATTTAAACCAAGGAATTTCTTTGCCCAAGCCGTTTTCGTAACCTTAAGGTCCTCTGAATTTGTGTCAATCTTTTCCTCAATATTCAGGAATGATTGTTCGACTTCGCCCTTATATTTGTCGATTCCAGTTAATATGTCCTGCTGAACGTTCGCCAGTCGTTCACTGAATTCATTGGACATGCCCGCCATAGACTTGGCAATATTTTCATTTACTTCCTTTTTCATGGTAGCGAAATCATTTTTAACTATTACGAGCTCGCTCTGCATTGAGGCTAGCTTGCCGTTAAAAAGTTTAATGTCTGAACATATCTTTCCTAAACCTTCTTCAGTTTGGTTTTTAATGTCCGTCAACTTTTCTTCAATAGCTTCCCCGAGAGATTTTTCGAGATTTATTTGTGCGTCACTGAGATCACTAAGTCCTTTCTCTAAGTTTTTCTCTAAGTGTGCCTGAGTGTCACTAAGTTTTCTCTCTAAGTTCACCTGACTATTATTGAGTTCAAAGAGTCCTTTCTCTAAGTTCACCTGATTTTCACTAAGTTTTTGTTCTAAGGTTTCCTCTAAGTGAGCCTGATTTTCACTAAGTTTTTGTTCTAAATTAGCTTGACTAATATTCAAGTTGGCATTAATCCTCTCCTCCATAGCCAACAACATCTGCCTTAAGTCCTCCATAGTTACAATTATTCATTAAATGGCTATTCTGGTACTGGAAGGATTCTGATCGGAATACTGAAATGTTGGGAATCGAACTCCATCAAATTTATGAAGGCAGCGATTTGTCAATATCATGAAAGTTCCAAATTTTTACCAATATCGGTCGCAATTATGAATCTAACTTTAATTAATTATCATCGCAGCAAATTCAAATTTCTAATTACCAGCAAGAATTTTTTTTTGTAAACAAAATTCATACAAGTTACATTTAAAATGTGCTATGTTAGCCACAAGAATTTGGGCGAATAAATGTGTCAGAGTCAGCCTAATTTAATTGGTCATCTGATCTTGTCAATGTCATAAACACTGGACAGCACAAGACCATTTTCGAGCTTGGATAAGCCAATCTCGAGCCCCACGCTTGGATTAAGCCATTTTAAATGCCCCCATTTTTTCCGAGCTAAGCCCAGCCATCGAGCGAGGAATCCCAAGGTGGACCGTTCGATCGTTGGCTATCACTTTCTAGAGGCATTTAAGGGTTGTTAAGGATTGATGACCAAGCAGGATAAAAAGAAATATTAAAACAACACTCTGACATTTATTCACATAAGCAGACAAACAAATGAAATATTCTTGATGATTTTTTTTCTTTTAACAGAGAACTTTCATAATATTGGATTTCTTCCTCGATTTAGAGTGACACGTGTTCATATCTCCAGCCTTACTGTGCTGTAATGAAACCAAAGAAGTAATTAGGCCACTTGCCTTCTCAAACCAAACATTTGACTGAGAGAATTAAATAAATTAGCATGTGTTCAAAGCTTTACCAATTTAAAGTAGTCTCAACACGTGGTTTTAAGATGTACTCAACTGAATTTGTCATTTACAGTATCTAATGTTAGTCAATGACACCAACATGAACTTCAGTAGAAAATGAAAATTGTTTCCAAAATTCTCAAAATTAATTAATTATTATTCTGGTTATTATTATTATTATTATTATTATTATTATTATTATTTTCTTATCATTCAATTAACCTGTTTCATTGTCACACAATCGTGTTCTTATTAATTTTCCAATGCATCATTTACCTTATGATCATCATTAGTATTTCAGAGTAATTATTTTTAATTAATTATTAATGACTTATTTTCACAATGTTTCAAAGCAATCATGCGGCTAACGAATTTCTACCTCTGATCTTTGCATTTCATTTCTATTCAAATTAATCTTAAAGTATTTCAGATTTTTAGAAATTTACATTACCAACGTGTGAGCTAGTTAAATAAATTTTATTTACAAATCGAGTGCCTTCATAAAGTAACGAGATGATCTTTCCTTTTAAATCTCGCTAATTAAAAAAATAAATTCCTTCCTAGTCTTCCTTGACTTAACTTAATTAAACTTTCCCTTAAGGGCATGAAATTATTTCTTAAGGCGACACACAACGATGAGTGTGATCTGCGTCGCAGCAAGTGCATTACCAGATCAAAGTTAAATGAAATCAACATGACACAAGAGAAATATACACATTTACACACACACATTCACACTAGGGAAACACGTTTTTTTTTATGTACACTATTTACATCGAATCCTGATTTGGCAAATTTATTTATGATTGTTATTGGTGGTCGGGACGCGTAATGTCTGACAGAAATAATTCGTGTACTGAAATTATCCTTCATTACTGGTGGCTAGTGATCGAAGTCATGGGTATCACTTGGTAGAAATACATTTCACATATCAACGCAAGTTCATCTAATTCATGAAATTATAATGGAAGATTCTAGTAAAATCCATAAGCACTACCATCATGTGGGCTACAGGTTGAATTTACCGCAAGCGTGAGCCTTACTCGTATTATTTTTACTTCCTACTTGTGAAATTCACTCCCAACACGTGCTCCAATAATTATAATCCATCTTGCGCTCCCAATACACAAGAATAAATCAAATATCACCATTAATTCATCAATTGCTCAATTATACAACAAATATCCCTCAGGATAGGCCATATTCCAGACCCTTCATGAACAGAGCACATTCCATCTCACATTTAGGAACTCTACAGTAGTTTTATGGCTCACGAGCATTTACTTCTGTTTTACCCGATCTTTAGTCAATATTATTATTATTAAAGTTATTATTACATCTACTGATCCTCATGGAATATCGTAAAATTAGATGACTTCATCATAAAAACAACAAGTGATCTTAAAAGACACTAGGTTCGACCCTATTCATTCAAAATGTACACGCAAATTCTCCGTCCGGTAGCTTTCAATATTACAAGGAAAGTAGATTTATCGTGTGGTCAGTGATTATTAAACATGAAGCTCCTTAAGCATGGGAAATCATTCAAAGACAACCTACATGTCTACTCTAATAGATTCCAAAATTTCATTCACACGTACCTAGTCTACCACGACACCTTAAGAAGTAGGAAAAATGAAACATTTCTAACTACAGCAAACTAATAGATCTATGACTTAAGAAGAAAGACCTCTAGTTGTACAAAAGGTAAGACAGATAAATTAAATTAAAAAGGTACTCAAGTTTTGTGAAGTTCGATTCCCGTCGACAGTCAATTATTTCAGCATACTCCGGCCAGTCTCCTTCCAATTACCAGAGACGCCTTACATTTTTACAGCTCCATGGAGGCTCTGCGACAGGTGTCCCTCGATGAAATTGTGTTGCCGGTGGTTGCGGAATTCTTCATCTTGAGATGTTCAATTCTAAGACGTCTTCCGTAGATTGCTGGTCACAAGCTGTAACTGAGATGACAAAATTAAGTATTTTGCACAAGCACACGCAGAATATAAACAGCTCGTCTACACTGTCACACTTAACTTGGCTCCTAGGCGTTTTTATTCCACCGAATTCACTAATTATCAGACTAAATTCTGGTAGAACGGGCGTCGACTTGACTTGAAAATTTTCTTTCCACGTGGTCCGGTAACGTGATGTCGCACACAGCGAAGAATATATTCAGAGAGAGCTTCAGAATAAGCGCATAAAGAGAACAAGCATTAAGAGAACGATTCACTCGAAGCAAGGCCTTTTTATCTAATTAGCCAGGGAGGTGTGTTCTTCAGCGAGAACGGTAATTGGCTGATGGTCTCCTTTAATTTGCGCAGACTATTCCAGAAACAAGCTGGGTTGTGCGCGTGCGAAGGCAGTCACGTGGTTTGACCTGGCCTTGGCACAGTCTCGCTGGTGTATATCTCACCCCTCTGAACGACAAAAAAACTCGTTCTCAGCTCGCCACAACTTCCCAGATGACATGCTGCAGTTTTAAGCAGACAATAAAATTTTTGCTTTCCACTCGTTAAAATATTCGTAATATCGCCAATTTTAACTCCTTGTACAGTATATAGTGTTTAATTTTTATTTTCGTGTTCTCCTAGTACAGTATATAGTGTTTAATTTTTATTTTCGTGTTCTCCTAGTACAGTATAATATAGTGTTTGATTTTCATTTTTGTGTTCTCCTAGTACAGTATAATATAGTGTTTGATTTTTATTTTCGTGTTCTCCTAGTCCAGTATAATAGTGTTTGATTTTTATTTTCATGTTCTCCTAGTAAAGTATAATATAGTGTTTGATTTTTATTTTCGTGTTCTCCTAGTACAGTATAATATAGTGTTTAATTTTTATTTTCGTGTTCTCCTAGTACAGTACAATAAAGTGTTTTATTTTTATTTTCGTGTTCTCCTAGTACAGTATATAGTGTTTAATTTTTATTTTCGTGTTCTCCTAGTACAGTATAATATAGTGTTTGATTTTTATTTTCTTGTTCTCCTAGTACAGTATAATATAGTGTTTGATTTTTATTTTCTTGTTCTCCTAGTACAGTATAATATAGTGTTTGATTTTTATTTTCGTGTTTTCCTAGTACAGTATAATATAGTGTTTGATTTTTATTTTCATGTTCTGCTAGTACAGTATAATATAGTGTTTGATTTTTATTTTCATGTTCTCCTAGTAAAGTATAATATAGTGTTTGATTTTTATTTTCGTGTTCTCCTAGTACAGTATAATATAGTGTTTAATTTTTATTTTCGTGTTCTCCTAGTACAGTACAATAAAGTGTTTTATTTTATTTTCGTGTTCTCCTAGTACAGTATATAGTGTTTAATTTTTATTTTCGTGTTCTCCTAGTACAGTATAATATAGTGTTTGATTTTTATTTTCTTGTTCTCCTAGTACAGTATAATATAGTGTTTGATTTTTATTTTCTTGTTCTCCTAGTACAGTATAATATAGTGTTTGATTTTTATTTTCGTGTTTTCCTAGTACAGTATAATATAGTGTTTGATTTTTATTTTCATGTTCTGCTAGTACAGTATAATATAGTGTTTGATTTTTATTTTCGTGTTCTCCTAGTACAGTATAATATAGTGTTTAATTTTTATTTTCGTGTTCTCCTAGTACAGTATAATAAAGTGTTTAATTTTTATTTTCGTATTCTCCTTGTATAGTATATACTGTTTAATTTGTATTTTAGTGTTCTGCTTTAATATCGTGTACGTAAATAGAGTACCGGTACTGACGAATATATATATATATATATTTATATTTGCTAGTGGCTTTACGTCGCACCGACATAGATAGGTCTTATGGCGACGATGGGACAGGGAAGGGCTAAGAGTGGGAAGGAAGCGGCCGTGGCCTTAATTAAGGTACAGCCTGGTGTGAAAATGGAACCATTTTCAGGGCTGCCGACAGTGGGGTTCGAACCTACTATCTCCCGAATACTGGATACTGGCCGCACTTAAGCGACTGCAGCTATCGAGCTCGGTAAATATCTCTTTAATTGTGCGAGTATATGTTTAATTAATGAAAATAACATTGTGACATTTGTAAACACATCTACTGCCAGTGTAATTATGACAGGTGTATTTCAGAATGAATGAAGACATTCTTATCCTAAAAACATTTTAGACATGATATTTCTGATTTTTGACTGGTTTTTCACGTGCCGTGAAGTTTTATCCTGGCCCTAATTACAATACCTGCCGATACATTCAACTGGTGGAAATATCCTTAGTTTAGTTACTTTTAAACACCTGTACTTCCATTGTAACTGTGTTATCTGTATTTCGTATTGACCGAAAAAATCTTAACCTAAACGCAGCCTTTAAACGAGATTATTGTGCGCGAATTTCAGTGTTCCAACTGTTCGTTCGCGTTTCGTGCAGCTTTATGCTGGCCATGGCCATTAGAAACTACACACAGCACGTTCGATACACTGATACAGGCATAGTCCCGCTGGCCCGGAGCATGTAATGTTGCCTCTCTCTCTCTCTCTCTCTCTCTCTACTATGCAGTTACAGTCCCGCGTCCCATGTGGCGGCACTCTGTACCGAAACGCTACGCCTCCAAGCTCCTAATGTTGCGGAACAACTGAATGTTCCGGTCTGCCCAACCCTAATATGGACAAGTTCTAGAAACGTCTTTTCTGCTGATGTAATTAGAATTACATCACCTACTTCCTCCACGTGCCAGTACATATTGACCCAGAAGTTATGTACTGCACACATTTTACCAAAAACACAATATTACAAATTTTCTTACATTTACTAACATATAATTTTCTTCCAACTACATTTAAAAAAATTCTTCTTCAGAGTCCAAAGTCCATATTCTTCATAGGTCTAAATATTGACAATTTTAAAAATGACACACAATTGATTTTTGTCAAACCGATTAACATGACAATCAATTTGGTCCTTCTTAATGTCTTTTTCTGGAAGTTTTCCAGAATGCATAAGAAAGATACATACAATAATTTTTAAAACCCAAAATAAAATTCCGCTGTCCTTTCTTGATGACACACAGGTCACAATGGGGAAAAATTAACATCGGATCATGATTCAGGATGCAGAGGTCATCGTAAAAAACAATACAGGATGGCGGCAATAAAACCATCGCAGGACAGTGTAATCAATCAGAGTTTAAAGTGTGTGCCATTTCATAGAAGATTGTAACAGGGAAGGGGTTATACGGGATGTGGCTCATTGTATGGGATAAATGTACAATGGCAAATAAGAAATCTGTCCATGCTCTTGACTGAACACTATTAGATATCCGAGATAATAACAAATTAATGAGAGGAGAGACATTCATTTTCTATAACAATTTCAGGCAAACACTCAGAGTGATTGCTAGTGGTTCTTCTACTTTTCCTGGCCATATTTTTACCCATAAAACAGGGTCTCCCAAGCTCAGTTAAGTGTTGGCTTACCTGACTTGGGAAAGAGTATGTGTGATGTTCTTGCACTAGATCTAATGGCACTTCAGTTTTTCATAAAGCAACCTCAGCAGTATATTTTCATGTTGCCTTAGGATGTCCTCTGCTTCCCTTCGGCTCTTCGATGGCAAGAGCTTTCTCTACTAGATGGTGTGCATCACATCTTCTGACGCAGCTGTACCAGCAGAGCTGTTTTTCGCTGATAGCTAAATGCATCAAATGCAAATAGGGATATCTTGCTTGAAGCACACTATGATAGACAACAGTTAATTTCTAGTTAATTTCTGCAGAACTGTACTTGCTCATTGCATACTTTGTCATGCTGAGTGACACGTGCCAACCATCACAGTATCCACACCTCTGTGACATTCATTTGCGGGGTAGGCTACTTCTGTCTTGCTGAACATTTGGAGCCATACATGAGGGCAGGGCAGATAGAGGTTTTGTACACTTTGCCCTTAAATTTGACTGGCATCCACTTATCATACATTTTGTCCAATGAACACTGATTTGGTGAATAACATCAGCATCGATATTACCATTCCTTTCTTTTAACTGCTATGTTCTTCAGTCTGTCGAAACTAATTTATGAATAAATAAATTTAGAAACTACCTGAAAAAGAAAACATATGATAACAGAATTATAACTGAAAAAGAAACAACTTAATTAAAAGTAGAATGAGATGTTTTTTTCCTGAAACAACATCAGATTCCATCAAATTGCATTTGAATATATTTAGAAAAGTATAAATATTTACGTTTCAATCCTGTTTCAATCCTTATATACTCGGAATTTGCAACTTATCCTAATGAGTTCCTCCAACAGTGCTTTCTCACTCCTGTGTAACACTGCCAAGTCCAACTCCCATTTTTGTTGTCGAAGACATTATTTAAAGAAGTGAGGAGGACTTCATAGAAAAGTTTCAAATTTTAAGACTCATCGATCGAAACTGTCATTATTATTAGTGATATGAGGGCAGATAAAGTCAATGCATGTATCAAGTGATCATGAATTTGGGAAGGTGTAAAAACAATTCTTTGACAACCAAAATGAGAGTTAGACTTTGCAGTGCTGCAAGTGAGCATTAGTTCCTAAGCACACTTCTAAAGACTTGATAAAGAGAAGCTTCCTGAGACAAATTGTGAAATTTCCCCTTTCAGCATTATCATACCAAGTCGCACCCTTCATAGAACAACTCTTCGAAACAATTTACGAAGTTATCGAAGTGAGATTACACTTGGCTATACCAACATGCCATCCCTGCTCCGAGAATGACCAAGTCCAAACTATTAACGATTTTGCTATGTTTTCATGAAAAGAGGAGGTGTACCAGTCGATAAATACTTATAAATACAATAATAATAATAATAATAACGCAAGATCATTAGAAAAATTTTAGGCCCAAAACTCGTAGATGAACAGTACCGTCTTAGAGGGAAACAGGAAATCAAACAATTTTCTAACATTCACAGCGACATCAGAAAACGCAGATTAAGATTCTTTGGACATATAAAAAGGATGAACCCAGATAGACTTACCAAGCAAATAGTTGAATTTTATGAAAACCGAAGTAAAGCTAAAACGGACACAATAAAATGGATTGGCGAAATTAAAACAGATCTCAAACTGGCAGGAATTACACCTGAAGACATCCAAAGCCGGGTTATCTTCAGAACCAAAGTTCATAAGTGGCAAGTTGACCAAGAGGAAAAACCAAAGAAGAAGACCGGAACAACATGGTCTCAAGAGAGAAAAGAAGCACACAGCAAACGAATGAAGGAAGTGTGGGCACAAAGAAAGGCAAATGCCTGTCTCTAAGTACTTTGCGTAGTCCTAATGGGCTCATTCGCAATATATATATATATAATAATAATAATAATGATAATAATAATAATAATAATAATGTTTTATTTCCCACTCAAATGTGTCAGAATTTTTCCCTATAGGAATTCTTTTACTGACACCCCCGGTGGGTGGGGGACACAGATGTAGAATACACCCACAGTATCCCCTGCATGTCGTAAGAGGCGACCTAGGTGCGGACATGAATTGCTGTTTGGTGTAATGTGTTGGATCCCCTGTGTATGGGAGGGGCTGAATACATTCACAGGTAATCCCTGCCTGTCGTAGAAGGTGACTAAAAGGGTCAGGGTGGCCATTGGTTCCCTCTTTTTTTTTTTAGGTTGAGTTGTAGACTGATTCAAAATTCTTGATGTGCATGCTGCTCGGAGATGGGCCTCTTACGTGTGCTATTTTGCCCGAAAGCGTGCTTGTGACCACCCAGGGATCTTGTGGGTGGGAGCGTCATGTACTCGTGCAGTAGTGTCCGCCTGACAACACAGGTCCCCGCACAGCCGAATGCCAGAAGGACATATTATTATTGTCTTTTTATTTTTTCTGTATATTTAGTACTCTGTACATGCTATGGGGTACATGCTATTATGGGTGTTCGGAGGGAGTCATAGCGTTCATTGCCTCCATCATTCCATATTAGGTATCGTCTAACATCGAACCCCGGGCTATACCTGCTATGACCAGGTGGGTATTGTCTTGGCTGCTTGGTTCGGCTACAGAGGCCCCTGATCAGAGTGGGTGGCATTTGGGGAGGATGATTTCGGGCATGGCTTCGAACATCTTTGACCCGACCAAGGTGGTCCCGCACCGAAGTCTTTAACTAGTGATTCCTTGAGGGATTCAACCCCCTGGGAACAAGCGCATTGTGAAGGAATGGGATTCAGCTTCCCTAGGTTTCTGGTTGCTACCAGAACTGATGGGAGTGATTTCAAATTGGTAAAGTCTATTTTGTGTAGTAGGCACATAGAAGGTGTCTACGGCAAACTGGAAGATCTGAAGAAAATACGCAATGGTAGTTTGTTCTTAAAGATACACACTGCCATGCAAGCTGATCGGTTGCTCAAGTGCGACCACTTTGACAATATTCCTGTCAAGGTGGAGGAGCACAAGACTGTGAATCTGGTTCATGGAATTATCCTCCACTGCGATCTCATCTTAAACACTGACGATGAGTTGATGGAAGGCATGAAGCACCGTGGCGTGACACACGTGCAGTACATTACGCGCAAAGTCAACGGCAAGGACGTTGCAACGGGTGCGTTCATTGTCTCCTTCACATTGTCATTGTTACCAGAAAAAGTCAAGGTAACAACCTATCGCTGTGATGTGACGCCGTACATCCCACCTCTCATGCACTGCTATCAATGCCAGAGTTCAGGCACATAGTATCTCATTGCGGCAGAGGAGCTCATGGTGCGGAAGAATGCACAACTCCTTACAGGTGTACTAACTGCCCTGGTCTACATTCGCCCTGTGATCGAAATTGTCCGGTATTTCTCGGTGTGAAGAAGATCCAGGAGATTAAGACCTGGATGGTCTTTCCTACCAGGAAGTGTGCCGTAAATTCAATTCTATCAATGCACCTGCCAAGACGTTAGACTACTCAAAGATAGCACAGAGTCTTCCTGGTTCATCATTTATATCTCCAAAACCCATTGCGATCACTGCGCCCAAGGCAGCTGTTGCTCCTGCAAGCAAAGGCGCAAAGAGTAAAAGCTCGAAGGGGTGGGGGCCACCCCACTTTTGATCACAAAGAAGTCTGTGCTGGCTGGGAGTCGTAAGCTCCCGCACTTCTCCTGTGAAGGGAAAATGATGCCTCCATCTGGAGGACATGAATCGGCGCCCCACCCGGTACGCCTGCTCCAAAATCTGCGCGTTCCCTTTGGAGGACTAAATCCCAACCCCACAAGTTCTGGGTGTCGATCCCATCATCTGTTGATGATAGGATGGACGTCAAGCTGTCATCTACATCTATGGATGTAGATGTATTGATAGTGTTTAGGTTTAAGAGCATTTTGTCACTCATTACCTAACACTCTCTCTTTTAGTCCTCACTATGTCACTGTTACAGTGGAATTATAACAGTTATGATAGGCATCTTGCTGAGCTGCGCCAGCTAATTAGTGAGTATTTGACGAGTATAGTCTGCATTCAGGAAACTAATCTCAGACCACCAGAATCTCTCAACAGAATCACGTTTATGTGGCTCCAAGCCACATGGGTGTAGAGGGAAACGAGTTAACAGATAAGGCTGCCAAGGAGGCAGTTCCCGTTGCCTTACAAGGTTCCAGCAAGTGATATTTGCTCTCAGCTGAGACATTTGGTTATGTCCCATTGGGAGATGGAGTGGCAGGCTACTCCACTTCCAGATAAGCTGAGAGCGATAAAAGGTACAACAAAGGTATGGAGGACATCCCTTCAGGCTTCTCGGAGGGAAGCAGTGGTATTATATCATCTTCGGATCGGCCACAGTACAATAACGCACTCCTATTTACTGAAAGAAGAACCCCCTTAGGTGTGTACTTGCGGTGATCATCTTACCGTAGCACACATCCTTATGGAGTGCGTGGACCTGGTCAATCTGCGCTGTAGTCAAAAACTCCTGAGTACCATCTCAGTCAACAGATCTCGTCATCCATTTTATGAGGGATAAGGGTCTTTTTTATCATGTGTAATAATGTCCTTTGTCTTAGTGTGTTTCTGTTAACTGCGCTTTTATCCCATTGACTCTATTTTAGTTCATGTTTGCGTATTTTAATGTGTTATATTAACTTCTAACTTGAATTATATAAATATCTCTGTACTTCCAGGGAATGCATTATTCCATTGTATCCTGTATTTTTCTATAAATTTATTAGAAAATAAGGCATTGCAAATTAGATCCACTGATTGTTTTAATCTCAATAATCATTTTTCATCACCATTTATTTTAAACTCTGGTCAGCGGATACATTTTAAAATTTTAATTATCGTCTCATGTCATCCATTTTGTATCATTACAGGCCGCTGACCTTAGATGTTAGGCGCCTTTAAACAACAAGTATCATCATGATCATCATCATCATCATCTTTTACTGACCTTGTGCAGAATGAGGTTCAAACGGGAATCACGGGAAGTGGAAACATTCATCTCCCATCTTGTCTCATGCCAGTATAGCTTTTTAGTCATAATCGATAGAAAAGTTGTATGAAACCTGAAATTCAGGAAGAAAATAACACACATTTCGCGCCTTGCAGGAATCGTTTATAGGTAATTGTAACCTCTATCGGGACAATTACGGTTACCATAATATATATATTCGTTTACGGCCATTAGAGACCACGTTAGATAACAATTACATGTTTCTGGAAGCCTTCCTCACAGCCCAGAACTTCAGCATCCTCTCTCTGGCAGCCTGTCAGAGAGACAATTACGGTTACCATAATAATAATAATAATAATAATAAACATAATAATAATAATAATGCGAAATAATATGACTAAGGAAATTGTAAATAATGCAGTGGTGGTGTATTGATATCAGAACATGGAAACGTGACGAGTATCTTATCGATATGCAAAATTAAACCAAATACAGGGAACACTTACAGGCCTAAAAATGACAACTAAGAAAGGATAGTGGAACATGCAGGAAGCCCTACGAGGTCTATGGGAACGTATAATGTTATGGGGGAGAAAAGACTTACATGAAGCACCCTCTATCTCAATTATATTAAAAATAACAAATAAATTTTTTTTACAAGAGACGAAGTTACATAACAGAGCAGCAGATACTTTACACATTTGACTAACGGAATGATTATGAAACCAAAACACAAATGAATGGATAGTTGATTAAAAGACAGGAGAAAAACTTTAAATTATGAGATCGAGAATCTAGGGCAAACTCAAGACACGTTGAATATTAAAACTTCGAAAATGACATGAAGCAAGAAAATACCGAAACACAAAGGAATTAAATTAAATCAAACGGAATCAGAAAACATTGATAATAACATGAAAATAGCACTGAAATAACACTTACCTCGGAAAGGCAGGAGTTCCTGAGGGTAGCCCTCGAGCGCAAACGCTCGCTAGGGCGGTCGGATGGAAAATGACGCCGAGCACACGCATCATTTTTCCAAAGCCGGCAAGAAGACCGGATATGGTCCGATTACAATCAACCAATAAGAAACCATTTCCACTAGATTCTCTTTCGCCAATACATTCACATGACCTTATATGGTCATTTCCTGGCTACAGACGCTAGATAAATTACATCAGTTATTTCAACATCCATAACCGCGCGTGCGGTATGGGCTGTTCCAAATTAAAGCACCTTTACATTCTTTAAATGTTACCGAATTACATCATGATATACAAATCCCTTTAGCACTCTTGCAATGTTAACAATCCAATCTTGAGGTTTTCTTAAATTACATTTTACTAGTTACATCATTTCAGAATCAAAATACTTCTTGCATCTCGCAATGTACATACAGGTCAACATTTCTTGCCTATTGCCTAAAAGAAAAATTATTACACACATATTTAAATTAATATATCTTGCAGTTACATAAAATAATTCCACTAGAGTCCAGAGTTCTTATTTTTTCATTCCTCAAAATATTACAAACAAAATAAAATCCTTCAGATATGTTAAATTAAAAAAAAAAAACTTTTATATTTCCAAACTCTAACTTCTTTCAACACACAACATCCAGTTCCAGTTCTGTCCCACTACAGCTTACAGTAATAATCGATAAAAAGTCATATGACTGTTGTATAAATTGATTATTAATCAATCAATTCAATAAATACTAATCGATAGTAATGGTTTTAAATAGAGTTTTGAATGCATTTCTGTTCATAAACATAGTTTTTGCTAAAAAATAACACTTTTTAAAAATTTATTTTACTCCCACATTGGAGCATTTTAATCAATCCATAAACATTTAAGTCTTCAGAGGAGGGCCTATTAACTGTAAATTTGGCTTATATTTCTTCCTTCTTCTGACCTGGCTGCCCTTTCTTCGTCAGTTATGGTGTAGTGTTTGCGTGTAAAAGTTTTTAGTTTAAGTCTGAAGTCTCTGTTTCTCAGCATCCTCTTCTCTTTTCGGTCTTCAATTTGTTGCATTGTCAAGCCTAACTCATTTAAATCATCTTGGACTTCTTTGAACAAATTATTCTTGGTTTTACTTTTCCAAAAGTAGTTGAAAAGATGTTTCAGTACCCTGGTTTCTGGTAGTTTTTATATGTGGCAGGAAAATGAAACCCTCCTTTTCTGTATTGTATTTATTATTGACTCAGTTTCCTGGCATACAACTTTATTAGGTAATAATCGCCATGGTCCATCTACTTGGTGTTTTTTGTGATTCTGAGGATTCTTCTTTCTGTCTTCTGTAATTTATCTGTTGTTGATTTGGTGTTCAAATTGAATAGTGTTTCACTAGCATAGGTTGCTTCAGTTTTAATCGCGGAGTTGTAGTGTTGAATTTGGATTTATTGAGAGAGATTTCGTCTTTTAGTTCAGCCAAATGATATGTTGTGCTTCTTTCAATTTAGTTGTTCTATTTTCTACTGATACTATCCCGTTTAAGTTCCATGTAATAATCTCCTTAAGGTACTTGAATTTATGTACAATCTTAATGTGTTTGTTATTATTCAGTGTGGTAGTTGGTGTTTCAACCTTGAAGGATGGCATCATTTCCTTCTTTTCCAAATGAGAATTATTGTCCAACTTTTGCTGCTATTTTTTTGAGTTCTTCAGTTTGGTGTTTAGCCTCTTCCACACTATTTGCAAGCAGTGCAAGGTCATATGCAAATGCCAGGCAATTGAGTTTGATATTTTTACCAATCTTGATGTTTGGTTGGCATTTGTTAGTCCACTCTCGCATGATTTTCTCCAGTGTGCAGTTAAATAGTAATGGCATACCTGCCAAGTATTCTGGTTTTTCCATAAAATGTACGGATTTTGAGTGTGTTCTACGGTTGTACGGATGAACAATGTTATTGTACAGATTTTGAATATCCATGCTTGGTTTCGCTTTCTGCGGTTAAATTAGATTTGTTTGACTTTCGATAGTAGCTGGTAATACGAGATGCAGTGTTTGAAATTCGACCGGTAAATGTATCGATAATCACATTACCGATTATCACCGTGCTTTTGTCACCTGTTCAACCTCAACTGCTACTTTATTCACTGAAATGTTCCCAAAGAAGTAGCAGGCTGTGATCTTGAAGAAAAGAAACCCGTGAAAAGTAGCAGGCTGTGAATTTATATATAACAACTTTAAAAACTGTTAAATTAATAAACTTGATTGTTTGTCCATATTGAATCAAGATTACAAATTTTTATTATAATTTTGGGTCCACCTTATTCAATACATGCCGGGCTGAGTGGCTCAGAGGGTTAAGGCGCTGGCCTTCTAACCCTAACTTGGCAGGTTCAATCCTGGCTCAGTCCGGTGGTATTTGAAGGTATTCAAATACGACAGCCCCGTGTCGGTAAATTTACTGGCACGTAAAAGAACTCCTGCGGGACTAAATTCTGGCACCTCAGCGTCTCCGAAGACCTTAAAAAGTAGTTAGTGGGACGTAAAGCAAATAACATTATTATTATTATTATTATTATTATTATTATTATTATTATTATTATTATTATTATTATTATTATTATTATTATTATTATTATTATTATTATTCAGTACATAAATATTGTTGCGTAGATGTAATTACAACATTTTTTTTTTTTCAATCAGTACTAGTTTCGACATCCCACTGCGTCATCATCAGCTGATAGAATTTTGTAGAAAAATCGTCAATCATATAAGTTTATCATCGTCAAATTCATCACAATTTAAAACCATATTAACAACATTAAACTGTGTTAAAAATATACTGTCTCTAAGTTCATATTTTCAGCAAGTCAAAAACTTGCGAGTCTTATGCCATAAACTGATAAAAACATATGCAAACCGATTTGCTCACTAATGATATAAAGTGGATTTAAAAAAGAACAAATTATAAAATAGAATAGTTTTGAAACACTATGTGCTTAATTTATCACACTTCTTAAAACTTCTTGTAGTATCGTAGTAGAAATAATTCATTAAAAACTGCAGTGTCCCTTTAATGGAGCAATCCTAATGAGGTGGAAACGAGCAACTAAGTCCTTTGAGATGTTATCAAGAACAACGTTCCCAGTTCAGTGCGGACCTGTAATAACAAGAATGTTATAAACCATCACTTCACCGATGAGGCAACATATGAAATTGTGTCTTATAATGTAATTTTTTAAAATGTGACTCACCTCAAAAGGTCACTGTTTTTTATTTTTTATGTGACTCACCTCAAAAAGTCTCTGTCAATGCAGGGAAAAAAATTACGTTATAAGACACAATTTCATATGTTGCCTCATCGTTGAAGTGATAGTTTATGACATTCTTGTTATTACAGGTCCGCATTGAACCGGGAACGTTGTTCTTGATAACATCTCAAAGGACTTAGTTGCTCGTTTCCACCTCATTAGGATTGCTCCATTAAATGATACTGTGGTTTTTAATGAATTATTTCTACTACGATACTACAAGAAGTTTTAAGAAGTGTGATAAATTAAGCACATAGTGTTTCAAAACTATTCTATTTTATAATTTGTTCTTTTTTTAAATCCACTTTATATCATTAGTGAGCAAATCGGTTTGCATATGTTTTTATCAGTTTATGGCATAAGACTCGCAAGTTTTTGACTTGTTGAAAATATGAACTTAGAGACAGTATATTTTTAACACAGTTTAATGTTGTTAATATGGTTTTAAACTGTGATGAATTTGACGTTGATAAACTTATATGATTGACAATTTTTCTACAAACTTCTATCAGCTGTGTATGATGCAGTGGGGCGTCGAAACTAGTACTGATTGAAAAAAAATATATGTTGTAATTACATCTATGCAACAATATTTATGTATTGAATAAGGTGGACCAAAAATTATAATAAAAAGTTTAGTAACTGTGTCGTGCTTAGTAGCAGCTGTGAAAGGCTTTGTTTGTGTGGGAGTGTGAGTAACATTGGCGCTAGTTCTGAAACTCATGGGATTGTGGGACGAATTTATTGGCGATTTAGTGTTTTTAATGGTATTCATAATGATTTCAACTAAGAAACTATATTATCAGTCATTTAGGGAGGTATATTCTACTTAATTTCCTTGTTTTATATGATCACAGAAAGTGTTCCCAGTGTTAAGTGGAAACAGATGAGCGCTCGTCAAGATGTAACTTTGTATAAGTATTTAATTTCAGGGGTGGTCATAACATATATTTGACTTGTATTAGTATTGTTTATAATTCACCCCCTTGCCGTCCTTTTTCATTATGTCTCAAGACTTTGCAATGCATGCGCGTGTTGTTAAAAGTTTTTCGCTTTAGGATCTTCCAGATTTCTCGTTTTGAAAGTTGGCAGGTATGTAATGGTTAGAGACCGTCTCCCTGTCGAAGTCCATTCCAGATTTCTAATGATTCAGACAACTCCCCTCTGAATTTAACTTTTGATTTAGTGTTCTTAATGGTAATTCCATTAAGGTTGGTAAGTTTCTGGTATAATCCAAATTCCTTGAGGACTTTATGTAATGACTCACGATGGCTACTCTCATACGCTTTCCTGAAGTCAACAAAAGAGATAACTGTTTGTTTCTCACTCTTTGATATTTCATGATCCACTTAAGACTGATGATTTCATGTGGACAACTTCTTCCAGGTCAAAATCCTCCCTGATATTCTCCAAGTTCTTCATCGGGTTGTTCCTGAATTCTTGTTAGGATAATTCTAGACAGGATCTTATATGTGACATCAAGTAAAGAAATCCCCTGGTAATTATTTGGATCCATTCTATCACCCTTTTTGTATATTGGATGAATTATAGCTGTGGAGGTTTTGAAGTGTTCATTTGCATTCATCCACAGCTCTGCAACCTCTTGATTCTCTCCTACTGCCTTGTAGTTCTTGAGGCAACCAGTTGCTTTGATTACTTCATTGAAATCTGGTGGTATAACTTTTCCTAGACATATTTTATTTTTTGGATAAGGCTCAAATTCTAAGTATTCTTTTGGTTCCTCAGCATTTTGCAATTCTTTGAAGTGATTGGCTAGAATTTAGCATTCTCTTGATTATTGTGTGCTAGGTTCCCTTGTTTATTTTCATGATGAAAGTGGGTGGAGTGTACTTTGATTGATAATGTATAAATGTCCTGTAATAGTCTCTTGTCTTATGTTGTTTGAATGACTCATCTATGATGTTTAGATTTTCTTTTTGATGGTCTCTTTTGATTCTTCTAATTCTTTTGGCTGCTTGTCTTCTTGAGATTTTTTGGTATTATTTTGTTGGTCATTTAGCTATGCTTTGTGCCTTTTCTGTATTGTCATATCACATTCCTCATTTCACTGCATGTTTCTTTCTCCTTCTAATAGGAGCAATTTCTTCGGCTATGTTTTTCAGTTTATCAATAATCGTTTCCAGTTTGTTGCTTAGATTTGTTTTGGATCTCTCTGAATACAATGCATTTGTATTAAGTTGCTGGGGTCATATTTCCACCTCCTAGTAGATTTCGGTGGTTTGTATTTCTTTCTTGGGGTTAACTTGATTTTTATCTTTGAAATATAGTGGTCTGAATCGATGTCCACCCCACGAAGGACTTTGACATTTTAGTTTTATTTGTGGTAATTTTTATCCATTGCTACAGGGTCTATCTGAAACTCACCCATTTTAACATTAGGGCATTTCCAGGTCATTAACTTGTGCAGTTTTCTCTTAAATCTTGTGGTTTCAAGAATAAGCCCATGGTCTATGCGAAGTTCAGTTGGTCTTTGACCATTCTTGTTTGTCATTTTATGAGCTGGCCATTTACCTACCACTGTGCGATACTTTTTTTTTTTTTTCATTGAAATCTCCAAGCATTATTTTAACATGGTTGTCAGGGATCTTGATATCAGTTGGTCAAGCTCTTCCCAAAATATTTCAGTTTCTTCTTTATTTTTCACGTTCTTGTCATTTGTTGGGACATGGACATTAATCAATTTACATATTTTATTTTCTACTTTAATCGTTAAGGTTGCCATTCTTGGGGAGTTTGATGAGAAGTCCTCCACTGAATCTAATATGCTGGTATGGACCAGGAATCCCTTTCCAAATTGGGGACATTCTTCATTACTCATCACATTTATAATGAATTATCTACAAAATCACAAGTAATTCCCAATGTTCATATTCTTTGAATTTTCAGTCAAAAGTTGCATTAAAATTTGCGGCTATTGCAAAATGCAAAATTCTCCACTCCGTACTTACTAATATTATTAAAAAAGAGCAGAGAAATTGATTTCAAAGGTTAGTTGGAGTGTTGTGTGCTGAATTCAGAAATTGTCGAGAAGGTCTTTGATTCTGATGAAGAGGGAAGGAGCACAGAGAGAGAACGGTCAGACAAGATATTCCGAGCAGTAATACCTGTTTAAGATTCCATGGAGAAAACTCAGGACAGCTGCCTGTCATCTAAAGTGCAGTGGTGACACATTTATTACCCTTTATTCCTACTGCATAGACTGATTTCTATGCTTGGGATTTCTGTTCCATACAGTTGCAGCAAAGAAGGACAGTGCTCTAAGTGGATAATATTGGAGGGGGAGCCTATAGTATAAATTGGAAAACAATAGTTCAAGAGAATTTGTATGATCATGGGGAAGAAGAGGCAAAGAGCAGTAAGGCCAGAGATTTTTGTGAAATAGTAGAGAATGCGTACTAATTTCATGCCCTTGTGTGTATATGTTTGTATGTGTCTGCTGAATTGTAATTTGTTATTAAATATTACACCTAAGTCTCACTGTTGTGTAACTACAGTGACTGGCTTGTTGAGTAGGTAATGTGATGTCAGTAGAGATTTCCATAAGATTGTGGTCAAGTGGCTGCATTTTTCTGGTTTGAGGATAAGTTTCAAAGTATGATACAACTTTGAGAGGAAGTTGAGTGAGGACTGTAGGAAAAGCTGCATCTGCTGGATTCCTGATTGTCTGAATATCTTGCAGTCATCAGCAAAGTGTAGGGTCTTTGTTGTTTTGTTGTGTTTGGATGACAGATCATCCAAAAACAAGGAAAACTGCAATGGACCAAAAGTTTCAAAGTATGACACAACTTTGAGAGGAAGTTGAGTAAGGATTGTAGAAATAGCTGCATCTGCTGGATTCCTGATTGCATGAATATCTTGCAGTCATCAGCAAAGTGTAGGGTATTTGTTGTTTTGTTGTGTTTGGATGACAGATCATCTGAAAACAAGGAAAACTGCAAAAGACCAATAGCACTGCTTTGTGGGACACCGGAGATGACTAGTAACCCTGAGGATGATGTACCTGTTATTACTACTCCCAGCCAATGGTTATGTAGGAAGCCAGCAAGAAGAATCAGAAGACTGCCATGTATTTTGATTCGTTCAGAGAGTTTATGGAACAGCAGGGTATGGTCTGCAGAAAGCTTTTGAAATACCCAGCTGTCATTTAGCTGCAATAGCAGCCAGGTTTGTTAGACAAGAGCCAGCTGGTAGGAAACTATGCCGGTTGGTTGAGTAATAGTGAGAGGTGAAGGTCGGGAGAAGCTGTGTATTGTTTTATCACACATAAAGGATAGTCTGGAGAGAATAGAAATTGCTTTGTAAGATGAAATATTGATGTTTTAGCCTGATTTAAAAAAATAAATGTTTTCATCTCACTGAATTGAGAGAAGGAAGAAAAATTCTTTGGTCATATTGTTTGGTACAGCAACTTCGAAAGGGAATGGTGGCTAGGAAGAGAGGAAGATGATGGCAAGAGAGAGCTGTTTTAGCAACTTACTGGACAGGATGACTTGAGATCATACTCCGAGCTTAAAATAGTTCATGACAGAAACCCATGCCTGCAATGATAAGGTTTGGCCGTTACAATATGGTGATGACGATGATGATGTCACACCTCTATTCTCTTTCTTCTGAATAGATTTAGCGTCTGTCAACAAATCAAAAGATTACATGTTCCAATAATACTCACTAATATTGAACTGTACAGTTTCCAGTGCTCATCAGTTCTATAAATAGCCACAAAACTTCCATGTGTGCAAAGCCATGAGAGAAAGCTAGTTTGTAATACAGTATTTGGACAGAAAGTATATTACTTAACGTTTTATGCTACTTACAGGTAACAGTCATTCTATTTTGAACTTAATATCTTCACTTTTCTAGGGGCTGCCTAGCTGAGGTAGTAAAGTTTAGTTTTGTTCACCATGAAGGATGTGGTTAGAAAATTTAGAAGTGAGATTTCCACTTCTGGAGAGGCACATGGCCCTGAGGTTAATTCAGCCTTCACGAAAAATGAGCTTGCATTTGGGAGATGTTGGGTTTGATTCACACTGTCAGCAGCCCTGGTTTTCTGTGGTTTCCCATTTTCATACCAGGCAAATGCGGGGCTGTACCTTAATTTAGGCTATGGCTGCTCTCTTCCAAATCCTTGCCCTTTCCCCTCCTTGCATCTTCAAAAACTGCAATGTTGAGCTACTAATAGAAACAAAAAAGAAAAATGAGTATCACGAGTATCAGGTTAATTTCTGGGGGCAAATGCAACTGTGCATAGAGCTACCTCACTTACTGCCAAGGTTACAGATAGTGGGAGTGTTTACTCCACTCCTCCAAAGGCTTTAATGCTTTTTTCTTTTCTTTGCATTTTTAGATTTAATTCCTTGTGATTAAATAACAGTTCTTGATGTATACTTAACTAATGGAAAGGAACAACCAGTTGACTAGTTTACTTGTCTTTTTGTGTTTTCATGTTTGTCCTTTTCCTCCTTTTCTAATGTTCCCTCTTCTGATGCTAACCTATCATTGTGTTTTGTCTATTATGTGTGCACTCATATTCTTCTCTCTCTCTCTCTACTATATATATAGTTGTATGTTGTGTGTTGGGTATTCAGCCCGAAGGCTGGTCTGATCCTCCACAGTTCCACCAAAGGCTGTCATAGACAGCCTAGGCATCACTGAAGAGGCATACTAGGGAAATGAGGAGTGAGGTAGTTTCCTGTTGCTTTCCCCACTGAGCCAGAAATTGGTATTGCGTATCAGTCTGCCAAGCCCACTGAAATGCATACACCAACTGACCCTATGGGCGATATTTTCACACCAGTCATAACAGGGACTGGCTGCATATATGTAGTTTATGACTAGTTTCCTTAGTTTATTAATATTGAATTTATAATTCAAAAACTAGATATATAGTTTATGAATAGTTTTGGAGTTATAAATTCAATATTAATATACTAAGGACAGCTGTAAAATATTATTTCCTAGGGAAGATTAGAGTTTAAAATGGCAAAAGAGTACTTTTGTTTTCTTGATCGATTATTAGACTGTTTTATATATAAAGTTAAAAGTTTATGATCTTTCTCTTGCAGTAGCGAGTATGATGATACTTCAACTCTCAAACAAGCTCCTGTCAGGCGCGGTAAGTACATATATGGCAGTATTTTATTAATTTCTAATTTCAGCAGAGAGAGATATTCAGGGTAAATCTTCTTTAAGGCAGACTTATACAAAGCCTATTAGCAAAGGAAATTTCTTTTCTTTTATTGCTATGTCATAGTAGTTTATGCTCATTTGCTGCTGTGTTCTAATGTCCTTTCTTGGTAATTGTTTGTTTGCTACAGCTTTCTGAAATAAGTAATATTTTTCTATTGTTGTTTTTTCATGAATATATGAAAGTGTGCTGTGGTTTTCGAGATGTCTGAATAGAATAAACAGCACATTTGGATGAAAACGGAAACATGAAAAATACACAGTATTTGAGTGGTTCAAATTATTTTAAGAGGGTCACTAGTCATTTGATGACAGTCCATGCTCAGAAGGTTCCTAAGCTTATCAAACAACATTTATGTAACACAAGGTTGTGAAGTTATGTATTACAATCATTGTTTGATGTTTAGGAAGTATTAGCAAAAATATTTGAAAGGAGAATGAGAAGAAAGGTGGAAGAACAATTAGAAGTACAATATGGCTTTAGTAATGGAAGATCACCATAGTAATGGAAAATCAGTCAATCAATCCGGGGTCTCTCAGTCGGCGGAGCGAGAGTCCCATTGGGTGGAAAGTTCGCAGGGCCGCCTTCACTATATCGGGACAGACTTTTCAAAATTTATAGTTTGCAGGGCTGTAGGTGATTGGATATGCGACATAGTATAATAAAAATCATAACCAAAATAACAACAAACATTTATTAAAACAGCAGTCTGGACATAAATAAAAAAACAATTAACAAATATGAGTGCACCTGGACTCATTAAATATAAACTTATTTACATAGTGTGCTTTTGTTTTCCTTTAAATTTACAATCAAAAAATTTCTTGAATTCCTTATCCACAAGTATTTCCTCTGGTCTCAACCAGGAGGGGGTCTCTTGCCGCATCGCGCTCACTTTTTTCTCTCCCTCGCCGCCTTCTCCGTGACGTCATGTGATATGAGTCAGCGCTCGCCCTTCCTGCTGACACGTATTACCACTACAGTCTAAAATGGTCATAACTTCTGAACCATTCATGCAAATAATGTCCTGTCTAATCCTTGTAAAATACTGGAGGAGGTCAAACAATTTATTTTGATGAGGAACTCGAGGATAATATTGAAATAATTATTTAATTTTAAGGAGTTATATTTTTTACTGCGGACTGTTGCATAAAATCGCTTCTAGAGGGCAGCCGGTTGGAAATAGGTATGTGCCATCGCGGACTTTTTTTTGTAGAAGTTTCTATGCTCTACATTTCGTACGCTTACACTTGGGGTCTATCGTTGATGGTTCACGCAGCGTAAGCCAAGAAAGCAAGTGACCACCCGACATTTTTATCTCTTTCTACGTATTTACTGTATATCGGATCACGGATACATTATACTTTTATAGTGGTTCACTACGTGAACAGTGTTCGTGTTGTCAGTATCTGAAGTAGAACCACTGTACTGATTAAAATGCAGTCAACGTATTATGGAAACGTGTGTGGCGCTATAAATTGTCGGCACGTAAAAGAACGACTCTCAGAAAACCGTAAATGTTGTTAGTGAGGCGTAACACAAACAACATTATTATTATTTTGCATATTATAAAGACGATAATGACAACAGCCATCATAGCCAGTTAGTTTGCTACTGTGATGGCATAACAATGCTTCCTCGTGAGCAATGCTTGGTTGTTGAAACACTTTGTGATAAACTCTTGAATATCTCCATTATTACAGCTCGTACGGTAAAAAGGTGTCAGATATAAATGACTGAATAAAAATCATATTTTCTATAATTATTGTTATGTGCTAATAGCCGGGCTGAGTAGCAACTCAAATGGTAGAGCGCTGGCCTTCTTAGCCCAACTTAGCAGGTTCGATCCTGTCTCAGTCCGGTGGTGAAGGTGCTCAAATACATAGTTCGTGGCACGTAAAATCCAATAACATTAACATTATTATGTGCTAATAACTTATATTTCTGAATATATTTCGACGCTTGTGAAATAATACAGTATCCGTGATCCGATATACAGTATAGTAAATACAAAGATAGAGACAAAAATGTCGTGCGAAAAGAGACCTGTTACTGGATCTCGGTTATTTCAAAAGGGGGCCTCACACATCCCAGTCATGAGTAGTTAAATAATATAGCCCAGTTCGAAATTTCATATGGTGTGTTTCACGGTAAGACTGTATCCAGATGCAAAAACGTAATGAAAACTCTTATTTCTATTATTTAGTCAAAATTTCTAGTATTCCATGACAAAATAATTTGTCTCTATGTAAGGACTAGGACATTTAGTAGGATATGGCATTTTAATGCAAAGAGTAAGGAGCTAGCACAGAGAAAATATGCCAATAAGAAGGCTAAGCTTTGGGCTGGTTCATCAAGTAATTAAGTCCCCTGATACGTACGTTTTAATAATTTAATATAATTCCATAAAGATGTCCATATGATGTATATTTTCCTATGCCATTTGATATAAACATTTACTTCATCAGGAAATAAATTAATTATTTTGAGTTGCATGGCAATATTTTATTTCTTATCATATTATATGTCATGTATTTGATAGTTGATGTTCTACCTGCTCAGCATGTGAAAAATTTAACGCATTTTCACCTTTTTAAATCTATTGGAAGTGCCGTTACTTATCGAATCGGACTAAACCAGACTATTATTTGATGAAAGATTGAGAAGATGTTTCACAGGCACGAGAACTTACAGGCTTGCTGTACTGCGACTGTGTACCTTACTCGCTATCGTTCATATCCCGTTACGTCATAGCGCTCCAGCCAATGGAAGCTTCAACCGCCGGAGTAGCCTACCTTTCATTCTAGTTACCTTGGGTCTCAACATTGATTTAACGTGTCTGTAACATCGAACAAATCAAAATAATATTAGTGAAAATATTCGTTATAATTGAACATCACTGTATCCAAATATATCCATTTACATTATAAATTGATCAAATTATTTCTTAATTCCTTTAAAATTAGACTTGCCTTCTCTATTTCATTTTTACAAATTAATAATTAATTATAATTACAATATTTCCTTTTACAAATAAATTCCGTTCAAATTCTTTTACAACTTCTCAAATTCTTTTACAGTTAGTCATTCAGATTATTTTACAATTATTTGTTTAAATTCTTTTTTAAGTTATTTATTCAAATTCTTTCACAATTATTTTTTCAAATTCTTTGGCTGATTCCCTTCCTTCTCAGATTCTGTTTGATTGTATTCCTACATCTAATTACAAATAATCATTCATTTACTAAGTTAATTAATAACTAAGAAATAGAACATAATCACAGACAAATATTCAAAACCAAACGTATTTAAAAATTCTCATAAAAGGAGTATGTGAAAAATACACCAAAAGAAATCCTAAAAATCGGAAATACACTGGTACAAACTATCATGTAGTCATACGATCCCCCCAATCATTTATGCAAACAGATTTATCCCCATATAAATTTTATTATTATTATTATTATTATTATTATTATTATTATTATTATTATTATTATTATTATTATTATTATTATTATTATCATCTCAACCCTTTGGATTATGTTGAAGACTCTATTGTAATAATGTCCATAGTTCATAGCAATGAATAATATTATAATGCAAAACAAATGACCTCAATAAAATTAATTAAAAGATCATCACCACCACTTATCATGAATTCTTCGAAGAATACATCTACTTCCATTCATGGAAAAATTTCTAAATCTCTGTATTACATAACACTAGTCGTTGAGTTTCAAATTATTATTATTATTATTATTATTATTATTATTATTATTATTATTATTATTATTATTATTATTATTATTATTATTATTATTATTATTATTATTATTATTATTATTATTATTATTCCCTAAATATAATGCTTATATCCACATAATATCAAATATCATCAAGACTAACGTTGTACCCTAGCAGTCACTATTATCCTCATTATAAAAATCATCATGCAACCATCATTCACATTTATATCTCAACAACGTTATTACACTTTGTCCTAACCGTTATTATTATTATTATTTCCATGACTATTACTTTCAAATGTACTATCTCGAAGAAATACCCAGTGGCTGACAACTATCTCAGAACCCTTTAAGGTCAGTTTATATTTAAGATACTTCATTCTCTATCAGTACTTTAGTTGGATCATTGCTTTAAGATCGAATGATGAATTTTTAATATTATCGTCTTGATTTTCAACAAGAACTTTCATTATTATTATTATTATTATTATTATTATTATTATTATTATTATTATTATTATTATCATCATCATCATCATCATCATCATCATCATCATCGTCTTCGTCGTCGTCGTCGTCGTATGGACCCAGTGGATCATGCAGAGCTCTAAGGATTCTGTTTTCTGAGTTGCCAAACAGCTCTCATCCTTTCTCCGTGGATCGGTTTTCATTCTTCTGTCCACTTTGCTCCAGTCTTCTTTTTCACTTCGTTCTCTGGTTGCACTTTCCATCCATTAATTTTTTTCCTGTAGAGGTTTCTGTCCGCGGTGTCAGTTGAGTTCATCTGGGCTTTTTCCAGATCCTTCTTCACTTCCAGTACCCATGGAATATTTTTTTAGATGTTCTATGTAGGTGAGAATCTTGTGTGTCAGTCTACTTGCCGGCAGTCTGCGAACATGCCCATAAAATTTCAGACATCTTTTGCGGATGTCTACTGCAATGTTGGAAAGCTCTTCTGTCACATTGCGTGACCTCAGTCTATATCCATCTTCTGTTCTTCGGGGGCCGAGAATTTTCCTCATGATTCTTCTTTCTTCTTTTAAAATGTTTTCTAGGGTGCCTTTCCCATTTAGTATAAGGGTCTTGCTTGGCACATAAGACTTCGGGCTTGATTACTGTATTATAGTGTCTGATCTTTGCATGGTGGGACAAGCACTTTTTATTGTATATGTTGTGAACCCTACCATAGGCTTTCCAAAATTTTTGTAGGCAAATTTTCTGGGCAGCCTTCTCGCCTCCCATTGGTTCAAGTATTTCTCCGAAGTATTTGAAGTGTGGTACTTGGTTGATTTTCCCATATGTCGTGTTCAAATTTTGGATGTCAAGTTTTGAGCAGAAGAACTTGGGCTTTTCAAAGGAAGTTTGTAGGCCAACCTTTCCAGCACATTCACCAAGGGTTTCAATTTGTTTAACGGCTGTGACTACATCATCTGTCAGTATGGCAAGGTCATCTGCAAAAGCGAGGCATGATATCTCAATACCATCTTTGGGTCGTCCTAGTCATATGGGGCACCAATATCCCATGTCTTTCAATGCCTTCTCCCACTGACAGATGACTGTCTAGGATGAGGTTGAAAAGAAGCGGAGATAAACCGTCACCTTGTCGGACGCCAGTTTTAATCGGGAATGGTTCAGAGATCTCCCCCATGAATTTAACTTTGTTGATAGTGTCAGTGAGTGTTGCCTTGATGAGGTTCAGGGTCTTTGAATCAAGCCCCAGTTCCTCAAGAAAAAGAGAGAAGAGAGACTGTTGATCAACCAAGTCGTACGCTTTCCTGAAGTCAACAAAAATGCAGATGACTGGTTTGTTCCTCAATGCTTTGTGTTTAAGTGTTGCCTCCATATACCAGAAATCCATCTTCAAAGATCTTGACTAACTCACATACCATCAATGAATCAAGAATTTGATAATCAAGAAATCAATAAATCAATGCTCTACTCTACCAGCACCAAAATTTTGAATTAACTATTTCTCTAGCTAATATTGAAATTTACTTTACACAAGGATACAGTCCAACTAGTAATCTACAGAAAGAAAGGATAATGTTTAAAGAATACTCATGGTTCGATGTAGATCCCTGCATCAGGATCATAGATGTAGCTGCAGGTTCTCTCTGAATTATGGTGGATTATAGATGAACAGGTTCATTGTGCAGGCTCCCACACCTTCAGCTTAATAATTCATGGTTGCAGTGTAGCCATATAACATGGATTCACACTGACGATTTCTTGAAGTTCCCCTGGAATTTCTGCTTGGTCGATCCATGGTGAAAATTGGCTCTTGTAGTTAGCTGAAACTAAAATTTCACATTAGAATGCGTTCTTCACCTGTTGTATTCCACTAATTTATGCACTAAAATACTTAACTGTTGCATAAATATACAATGTGGCACAACACTTCATTAAAAACTTGAATCTTTACCCTATTATAATTTCTATAGCACTTCATTAAATCTCCACAGTTTCGAATACCGAACACAAGCTTGTTAAACACCTTCTCCAACAAAGTTCACCAGCGAAATAGAAAACACTTGAAGTTTCCAGATCAATGATTACGTTGCCTCTTAGCACTTACTAGAACATAATAGAATCCGCTGCAGTTAAAATCTTGAATAATGCTGTGTTCTCACAGAAGAATACTGTTCTATCGCCTCACTGTTTTCCTAATGATGAATATTGTGTATTTCTTATAGTGTGATATACAGTCATAGCTGTAGTATAGTTCAATTAATGCTGTTCTGGAATGTAATCCATGCCGTTCCGTGACTTATAAAATAATGTGATTTCATACAGTGACGGTCCGTAGATTGTACTATTACACCCAGTAGAATCTAATGTGATGTAATGTCGTACTCTACTGTTCCGTGTTGTGTACGGTAACGTAATATAATCACGCTGAAATGCAATGTAGTGTCATACTGTACTATTCTGTAGTTGATAAGGTACTGTAATACAATGTAGTATCATACACACACACTAATGTCTTCTTCTTTTGCCAACATACGAGTGAAAAAATGTGACATAACCTTCAGTTTCTTATTGGCTGACAGCAATACTTTAACATGATTCGTCCTTCTATAGTAGATGAAGATGATTCTAGAATTCTCTCCCCTTCTTCTCGAGCTCTTACTGCATGACGTATTCTCTGCTGTGACGTAGTCTAGGTCCTTGACCGCCTGACCCAGTTTTGCTCGCTCACAACGGAGTGGCCTGTCAACTAGCTGATGCCCGTCCATGCGTATTCGTGTATAATTATACGTGAAATAAATCAAACCTTTATTTATGATTACAAAGTACCATTTGGACGGGTCACTATCGGTTGGTCGGTCATTGATCTGCATGTAGGACTATTGCTGAAGTGGCAAATTCCCTCTCAGTTGCTTTCTTAGTCTTTTCTTAAATGATTTCAAAGAACTTGGATATTTATCAAACATTTCCCTTGCTAAATTATTCCGTTCCCTAATTCCTCTTCTTATAAATGAATATATGCCCCAATTTGTCCTCTTGAATTCCAGTTTTATTTTCAAATTCTTTTCTGCCTTTAAAAGCTCCACTCAAGCTTACTTGTCTGCTAACGTCATTCCATACATTTCTCTTCTGACAGCTCTGAACATCCAGCTTGATCAAGGAGCTCGTCTCCTAACTTCGAAATATTCCTAATCCAAAGTTTGCAACATTTTTGTAACTACTCTTTTCTCAGAACTCATTCAGAACAAATCATTCTGTTTTCCTTTGGATCTCTTCCAGTTCTCGTATCAAATAATCCTGATGTGGGTTCCATACACTGTAACCATACTCTAATTGGGGTTTTTCCAGAGACTTGTACACTTTCTCCTTTACAACCTTACTACAGCCCACTAAATAACCCTATGAAGAGATCTGTAACCTTAATTTACAAAGTGGGAATGTGGAAGAAACTTGCATACTTTGGCTGTATCATTTGAAATGCCGTAGTTCATTCGGAAGTCAACCATTGACGAAGTCTTTGATTGAGGTGCGGTTCGGTTAGTTGCCTGGGCAGTTTTTTCAAAAATTCTAAGTGGGTCAAAGATGTGTAGTTCTTGAGTAATAGTGGAATGCTCAGGATGATAAAGAAGATCGTGATAGGCCATTGGTATTATGGCCATGTAGATTGTCCGTTGAACTTTCTTCTTCTTCCTCCTCTTCATCTTCTGCTTTGTTGTTCTCATCTTCATCCGAATTCGTATCATGCTCAGAATAATAATCCGGATAATTTTCATCCGCGAGATATTTGGCATCACTTACGTCGTCATCTTCCTCTAAAGCATTGTTTATGAAGTCTATGATCCTAGGATCAGACATTATCATACTGGTCCAAGATGTAGAAGCCATAGTAATGCCTCGCTTGAACAGAAAAATACCGAACAGATGCTTCAAATGAAATTATAACACTTACCAAAACTTTTCTGTCAAAAGCAACTTTGTAACATAAATGGTGTTGTGGGGTCTTAAAAGGCACCATGCAATATTTAAATAGAGTCACAAAGATGACTACTGGCTACTGAGCATTTTCATTCCGTCTGTGAATTGGCCATAAACTCAAGGAAAGGTACAGGGCAGGGTGAGGGTGAGAAAGTAACGTGGAGGGAGTTCTAGGGGTGTACATTTTTCCTGGTCACCTTAAAGACCCCACAACACTGTTTGAGGGTTTTAATGCTGTTGACTAGAGGAGTGTATCTCAACCTTTTTAATAGTGCAGCTCCATTTCTATTACATTATTTTCTAGTGACTCCCCCCAAGAACTAGGCATGCTTTATAAAAAATGAAACTAAATTACTGCTAAAATCTTATATACAGTATTATGAAATATTTTATCATAAATAGTCTAATATTTTTAAGCAACAACTTAACACACTTAACAGTTTTACAGTTGAAAATAATCTTGTTTAGACAGTGCTAGAACTCAAATATATCGGATATTATTACAAGTTTAACAAGAAATGTTGCACAGTTATTAAGCCAAATTGTGTTCAACTCGTGACATATTCAGAGTTTCATGAATTAAAGATGACTGAAGAAATTTTATAAAGCACAGTGAAAATGAGGTAAAACCATAAATTCAATTAATATTATTAAAATCAATAAATATTTTTTAAAATGTTGCAAAATTATTATACTAAAACATATTCAACTCTTGACAAGTTCAAAGTTTATTATCCTTGAGTGAACAGTGAAAAATTTTGTACAACTTATGTAATGTTCTGTAATATCTGTGAAAGAACATCAGTTTGTGGTTTCTGTGTTTTATTTAGCTCAGACACAAACTTTTTTTTTTCGGGTTTTGTTGCCTCAACCATTTCCTTTCCTTTGAACATATTAAATTAAAGCCATTGCTGAAAAGCCAGGTAGTTGAGAAGGGAGCTTTTTTATTGTCACATTGTTGAGCAAATATGAAATCCTCTCCACATCTGTGCGTTAATTGTAACTTTATGAACATACTTGTCCCATATTTAGACGATAATTGTAACTATTCAAGACTATCAATATCTCATAATTCTTCAATTGAAATTCATCATCATAATTGTAATCATTATCATCATGATTGTTCCCCTTGTCCAGTTTGATCTTGGATTGTGTTGTGAATCATTGATCTCCATTTCTGTCTGTCTTTCCACCATTCTTCATGTCTTGTCTTGAAAGTTTGCCACTCTCTTCCTTAGGTCTTGTTCAATTTGTTCTCTCCATAGTTTGCTGGGGCTACCTCTAGGTCTTTTTCCCCTAACCTCCAATTCAAGCATTGACTTTGGGATCCTTTTTCCTCCCATTCTTTTCACGTGCCCAAAACACCTCTGTCTCAATCATTCTACTCCCTCTCCCACTCTGCATATTTCTGTATTTGTTATTTGGTCCTGTCTTATCTTGGCCAGCATACTTTTTAGGAATTTCATCTTATTGCCTGGATTTTACTTTCCTCCGCTTTCGTCATTACCCAGGTTTCAGCTCCATACATCAAGAATGGTAGAAATTAGTCCTTGTACATGTTTTTTTTGTATTGTATTGGCACTTCCTTACTCCATAGCAGTCCTCCCACTAATCTGGCAAAACCCTCCAGCTGACTGCACTTTTCTGTTTTTCCCCTGTGTCATTCTTCCATTTTCCAATATTACACTCCAATGATTACACTCTAATGATTCTCCCCTTCCATTCTGTGGTGCTCGAGTAAGAATGATAGTTTTGCTCTTTTCCTTACTAATTTCATTTTCTTCATTCAGTCTCTTCATTCCATATGTTTGTCTGTTCTTGAACTTTCACCTAACAGCACATCATCATCAAATAACCATGCTTCTGGTGTTCCTACCATGTACAACTTTTGTCTCGTTTGAGTATTTTATCCATGATAATAATGAATAGAAGAGGTGATGGCACAATCCCTTGTCTTATTCCCATTTAAAGTGAGATGAATCTGTCGTGGTGGGTTTTTATGACCGGATGCCCTTCCTGACATCAGCCTCATCAGAGGAGTTAAGGAGATGAAATGAATGACGTGATATATGATAGTAGGGAGAGGGTGAAACCCGGTGCCGACACATAGCCTACTCCTGTCGAATAGCACCAAGGGGTTTGCTCAAGGCTTAACGTCTCCATCCAATGGACGAATCACCATCAACAGAGTCATATGCCCTCACTCCATATGAGCACTGCGGAGAGGTTTGGAATTTAATCCAGGCTTTTGGCACACAGTCTAGTGACTAGAAATTGTATACCACCACCTCCCCTACCTTGCTGGCCAACATTCTGATGGTGAAATATTTTTCGACCAACGGGACTCGAACCGGCTAACCTCGGTATCAGATCATTTAGACTTCAGTGCCTTAACGATCATGGCCACCAGGCGGGCAACTTATTCCCATTTTTAAGTAGGGTGTTTAAAGTAGTTTAGAAACAGACAAGAAACCCAGAAGATTTTGAAAAGGGAATTATTGTCCCTATATATTTAAGAAAAAATGGAGAGATTTTGGAAACTACAGAGGAATTACCTTGACTCTGAATGTAATGAAAGTTTTTAAAGGAATTCTAGGAAAAAGACTAAGGCCACGGTGGAACCCCACCTGGAAGAGGAATAACATGGATTTAGAAGTAAAAAATCAACAGTGAACTTGATATTTGCAATGCAACAGATTGTAAAACAAATACTGGGAATACAACAAGGATCAAATTATGATCTTCATCAACTTGAAGATAGCATATGATTGTATTCCCAGAGATAGAATTTTGTTGGTCCTGGAGAAGAAAAAGGTCCCACGTAAAATTATCTACATGAAAAGAGATATATACAGCAAATACCCTTGTAAAGTTCAAACCAAAATAGAAGAGACAAAGAATTTGAATTTAACCCTTTCCACTTTAATTATTTGTAAGTCCTGGTTTCTCCCAACTCGCATTTATTTCTGTCAACATTCTTCATATTCAATCAATCAATCAATCAATCAATCAATCAATCAATCAATCAATCAATCAATACTGATCTGCATTTAGGGCAGTCACCCAGGTGGCAGATTCCCTATCTGTTGTTTTCCTAGCCTTTTCCTAAATGATTTCAAAGAAATCGGAAATTTATTAAACGTCTCCATTGGTAAGTTATTCCAATCCCTAACTCCCCTTCCTATAGACGAATATTTGCCCCAGTTTGTCCTCTTGAATTCCAACTTTATCTTCATATTATGATCTTTCCTATTTATAAACGCCACTCAAACTTATTCGTCTACTAATGTCATTCCACGCCATCTCTCCGCTGACAGCTCGGAACATACCACTTACAAGTAACTATTCTCATTTTGGTTCCGTATTGAAGTTGACGTATGTCTCAAGTATTATTACAATATTATAAGTCCACCAGTTCAATACAATACAATATGATCCACTATTTCATATGGTCAAATATTTTTTATACATAATACATAAAAGTCAAAGGTACATGTTTCACCCTCCTTACGGGCATCATCAGCCTATATCAGTCTTAAAAATAATACATATACTTATAAATTATAGGTTAAAATGTTGAAAAATGATTTCGTAAAACATTATACAATAACATCTAAAACAACGATAATGCACCAAAGTATGTTAAAAGAGAGTGAATTAACAGTTTTGAAGATTAAAATGTGATTAAACATGAAATTTTGAGAGTTTAAAACTAAAATGGATCCATATTTTTATAATATCATTAAGACTGTGATGGCCTTGAGTGTAAACACAATCATCAAAGGGGGATGTTTCTTCAATTCCCAAGTTGAATCCAAGGTGGTAAAATCACTGTCAGTTATTTAAAACGGAAATGTGAATGTAATAAACAAGTTAAAATGTATATGTTTGGGATATCTGAAAGTCGAGAAGAAAATGGAACTTCTGGAGAGGCGTTGCTTATGATAAAACGTATGTCAAAGCTAGCGGAGTTCGGAAATTATGTGGTAGTCGAATGGATCTAGAAGATAGTCAAGTTGATGTTATAATTCCATTGAAACATTTGTTGGAAGAAATGTTCAGGATTTTCTGAAACAAAATGTAGAAGAAAGTTGGTGAATAATACCGTACTGTACAAGAGACTTCCCGTACGTCAAAGATGGCTAATGCGGTACCTACTCGTACGGAGCGTATTAAGTACGTCAGGTTGTTACAGCAGCGCTAGCTTGACTGGGTTTTCGACTTCTAGTATTATAACGGTGTGGCTGAGGCAGTGAAGGACATGGAGGGGGGGTTAATGGTGGGTGGATCCTTGCGCGCATGTGTTGTTATTGGCGGGCTGTTAGGAGCAAGATGGGCGGGCCTATCATTTGACGAGGTGGTGGAAGCTTTAGAACAAGAAGTTCTAAAGGTTGGCGGGATTGTATTATGTTTTGAATTCACCATGCCTAATAACTTTGGAGTTAGCTCATATAAAGGATTTTTTGCTTCCGTGATATCGTTAAGATTATGGTCTTTGCTATAGGCTTGGTCTAAAAAGATGTAAAGATTTTCTAATTCATTCATAAGTTTTCCTTTGCCTATGCATTTTAGAATAGTGAGATCTTTAACAGTTGATGTAAACTGATGTCCTGTTTCACTCATGTGTGAGCTCATCGCTGAATATTTGTTGTGCTTTAAGGCATTATAATGCTCCATATATCTCGTAAGAAAGCTGCGCCCAGTCTGTCCAACATAACTAAATCCACACTGAGCACAAGTGAGTCTGTAAATACCAGATCTCGAAAAACGGCTGTTTTTATAATTGACTTTATTATGATTAAAAAATATACTCTGATTTGTATTTACTGTTCTGAAAGCAATATTAGTGTCGTATTTCTTCAGTGTGTTGGTGATCTGGTGGATGGCTGGGTTATTATATGTAAACGTAGCAAAACTAGTTTTTTTAGGTTTATCCGGAATGAGATTCGTGGATAGTTTATATTTAACTTTATTGATTAACTGGTTAATCATTTCAACCTTGAACCCATTAAGCTTGGCCAAGTTCCTTATATAGTTTAATTCTATTTTTAAGTTGTTAGGGGATAGTGGGATTTTTAAGGCTCTGTGTATTAAATTATAGAATGACGCTTGTTTTTGAGATTTAGGATGTAAAGAGGAATTATTTATGGTTATAGGAGACTGTGTGGGTTTTCTGTAGATTTGAAAATCGAAAGTATTATTGGCGCACGTGATCGTTATATCTAAAAATTTTAAGGACTGTTTAACTTCGTCTTCTTTAGTGAATTTTACATTAGGATCAATTTTATCCATCCATTGTACAGAATACAGATAAACAAAGAACAACTACTTCAAATGTCCACACACCCACAATTGTTAATTTAACCAACGTGCAGTTTTCTGGAACAGAAACGGAACTCCTGAATAAAGGTCCAAAATATAACTGGCCTAGTGAAAAAAAGGACTTAGATATTATTACCACAGTGGCTGAGGTAGAAGCTAATATCTCTAAACTCCCCTTTGAAGTTCAAAATGACATTAGATTTGACATAAAAAAGAAATTACCTACACCAGCTAAAGAACTTAATGCTAAATCCGACTCTAATCAAAAATCTTTACTACGTAATTTGAGAACGAAAATAGAAGACAACAACATCATAGTCACAATAGCTGACAAGGGAGGGTCTATGGTGTTAATGGATAAGGACCATTTTTTTTTTTTTTTTAATTCGTTAGGGCCATCTATGGACCACGGTGCTTGTGTTTTAGCTGTTTCTTGAAGTCATCGTCGTTGTTTGCCACAATTGGTGTTCTTAGCGGCTGGTTTGGCAGCTGTTTTCTTGTTGGTACCTCGAGCTTTCCTGATGGCCCAGTAGTCCTTCATTTTCCGGCTAAATTCAATCTTACGTTCCTCAGACCATTTCCTGGTCTCGTCTTTTGGTCTGTGGGTAACTTCTGTGAGGGATGTTACAAAGGATTTAGTTTTAAGAGTTGAATGATAGTTACTCCGATCAGCTATGTCGTTTTGATTTATGTGGAGTTCCGAAAGGTCCTTCTCCACTTGCTTCATCCACACGAACCCAGTAGCTTTGCCCTTGTTAGCAGCCTTGAAGATCCTATGAGATAATCTATTTGAGTCCATTCTGGATAGGTGTCCGTAAAAAGCCAGTCGCCTTCTTCTGATGGCATCTATGAGATTTTCTTGGTGTTTATATAGCTCACGATTTGGTTGATACCATCGGCTTCCATCTGGTAAAATTCTTGGTCCCACTATCCGTCTCAGGAACTTTCTTTCTTGTACCTCGAGGGCTCTTAGTGGGGTCTTCTTAGTTAAATATAGACACTCTGCTGCATAGAGGACTGACGGTCTGATTACTGCATTGTAGTGTCTTAGTTTGACATTCATCGACAGATTTTTTGAAGCATACAGCTTTCTACAGGCATGGTAAGCCTTATCTAGTTTGAGTCTCCTGTGTTCAAGAGCCATTGTTTCGCTGAGGTCCTCTGAGAACCATTCCCCAAGGTACTTTACACTTTTGACTCTCTTGATGTAGATATTATCACTGACTCTCATCTTTCCAGGGGCATCTTTGATGTTAGTAACAAACTCGGTCTTTCCTATGTTGATCAAAAGACCCGTTTTAGCCGCTATTGAGTGCAGTGTTTGGAGCTGAGTAGTAGCCTCCTGTATGTCATTTGCCAATAAAGTCAGATCGTCTGCAAAGGCTAGGCATGGTATCCTCAGGTTGTCTGCTTTAATCCCCATCCGTAATCCAGTGTTCTCTGGAAGGAATCTCATCCACTCTCTAATTATCTTTTCCAGAACGCAGTTAAATAATATACATGAGATGCCATCTCCTTGTCTCACCCCTGTTTTAATGGCGAAACTCTCCGAGAGTTGTCCTCTAAACTTTACTCTGGCTGTGGTATTGTGCAAGGTTGCTTGCACCAGCCTGTTGATCTTGTCGTTAAGTCCTAGTTCTCTTAATGTATTGTAAAGAGTAATTCTATCTACTGAGTCGTATGCTTTCTGGAAGTCGACAAATATAGCTACCCATTGTCGAGCTCTTGATTTGCTGTATTGAAGGATGGTCTTCAGATTTTGTATCTGCTCGGTACAGGACCTCGATGCTCTGAACCCTGCTTGATATTCTCCTAACTCTTTATCCAACTGTCTTGTGACATGGCGTTCCAGAATCTTGGAAAATATCTTATAGGTAACAGCAAGGAGTGATATTCCTCTGTAGTTACTGGGATCTGTTTTGCTTCCCTTCTTGTGGATTGGATGGATAATGGCTGACGTCCAATCATCTGGGAGCCTCTCACTAGTCCATATGTCCAGAATTACTTTATGTATGCTCCTGAAGGTGTGTTCTCCGGCATGTTTTAGCATTTCTGCTACTATCCCGTCTTCTCCAGAAGCTTTATTGTTCTTGAGTAATTTAATTACATCTCTGACTTCTTCATACGTTGGAGGAGGGATAAACTCAGTATTGGGGTTAGTTGGTTCTGTAACTTGGAGACGTTCAATAGGTTCTTCTGCATTTAAGAGTCCTTTGAAGTAGTTAGCTAGGGTCTTGGTACAATCGCTGTCATTAAGACACAGCGATCCATCTGGTCTCTGGAGATGTAAAGCAGGGGAAGCGAATTGGGTTGTTTGTTGCTTGAGGCCCTTGTATAGATCTCTAGAGTTGTTCCTTACAAAATCCTCCTCTGCTTGCTTAATCAGTTCCTGGTTGTGCTTCCTCTTGGCCCCTCTTATGATTATATAAATAAAACTGAAGAATTTTTTAAGGATAAGATTTATACAATAGTTAGCAAGGATCCTATCGTAAGAATACAACGTAATTTAAAATCTCTAATTAAGAACTCCACATTCCTTCTCAATGAACAGGAACAACAGAGACTGATCAACATGAACCCCAGCATTCCAATAGCCAGAGCCCTACCTAAAATCCATAAAAACAACATTCCCGTACGTCCGATTATTAACTGCCGTAATAGCCCTACCTATAAAGTTTCCAAATATATCCACGGTTTTCTAAAACAACATTATAAGTTTAATAATAAACTTCCTTTAAAGAATTCAATCAAATTTTGCGATATTTTAAGTAAATTTGACTTACAACCTAACCATATAATGTGTTCCTATGATGTCATAAACATGTACCCGAATATACCTACTAAAGAAACAGTCAAAATTATCTATGACAATATTTCAAAACATAGCAGCCTAAGCTGGAAATTGATGAATTTATGAAGATCCTGAATTTTGTATTGAATAACAACTTTTTCTCCGTTAATGGTAAGATTTATCAACAGACTGGCTTAGCCATGGGTGACCCTTTGTCCGGCATCTTGGCTGATATTTACATGGACTCAATAGAATACACGAAAATTAAAGAACATATAAAAGGTATATGTTTATGGCTGAGATTTGTGGACGACACTTTTGTAGTTATTGACAAGAATGTTACTAACAGCGACGAAGTTTTAGAGATTTTAAATAAAATTGATCCTAATGTAAAATTCACTAAAGAAGACGAAGTTAAACAGTCCTTAAATTTTTTAGATATAACGATCACGCGCGCCAATAATACTTTCGATTTTCAAATCTACAGAAAACCCACACAGTCTCCTATAACCATAAATAATTCCTCTTTACATCCTAAATCTCAAAAACAAGCGTCATTCTATAATTTAATACACAGAGCCTTAAAAATCCCACTATCCCCTAACAACTTAAAAATAGAATTAAACTATATAAGGAACTTGGCCAAGCTTAATGGGTTCAAGGTTGAAATGATTAACCAGTTAATCAATAAAATTAAATATAAACTATCCACGAATCTCATTCCGGATAAATCTAAAAAAACTAGTTTCGCTACGTTTACATATAATAACCCAGCCATCCACCAGATCGCCAACACACTGAAGAAATACGACACTAATATTGCTTTCAGAACAGTAAATACAAATCAAAGTATATTTTTTAATCATAATAAAGTCAATTATAAAAACAGCCGTTTTTCGAGATCTGGTATTTACAGACTCACTTGTGCTCAGTGTGGATTTAGTTATGTTGGACAGACTGGGCGCAGCTTTCTTACGAGATATATGGAGCATTATAATGCCTTAAAGCACAACAAATATTCAGCGATGAGCTCACACATGAGTGAAACAGGACATCAGTTTACATCAACTGATAAAGATCTCACTATTCTAAAATGCATAGGCAAAGGAAAACTTATGAATGAATTAGAAAATCTTTACATCTTTTTAGACCAAGCCTATAGCAAAGACCATAATCTTAACGATATCACGGAAGCAAAAAATCCTTTATATGAGCTAACTCCAAAGTTATTAGGCATGGTGAATTCAAAACATAATACAATCCCGCCAACCTTTAGAACTTCTTGTTCTAAAGCTTCCACCACCTCGTCAAATGATAGGCCCGCCCATCTTGCTCCTAACAGCCCGCCAATAACAACACATGCGCGCAAGGATCCACCCACCATTACCCCCCCTCCATGTCCTTCACTGCCTCAGCCACACCGTTATAATACTAGAAGTCGAAAACCCAGTCAAGCTAGCGCTGCTGTAACAACCTGACGTACTTAATACGCTCCGTACGAGTAAGTACCGCATTAGCCATCTTTGACGTACGGGAAGTCTCTTGTACAGTACGGTATTATTCACCAACTTTCTTCTACATTTTGTTTCAGAAAATCCTGAACATTTCTTCCAACAAATGTTTCAACGGAATTATAACATCAACTTGACTATCTTCTAGATCCATTCGACTACCACATAATTTCCGAACTCCGCTAGCTTTGACATACGTTTTATCATAAGCAACGCCTCTCCAGAAGTTCCATTTTCTTCTCGACTTTCAGATATCCCAAACATATACATTTTAACTTGTTTATTACATTCACATTTCCGTTTTAAATAACTGACAGTGATTTTACCACCTTGGATTCAACTTGGGAATTGAAGAAACATCCCCCTTTGATGATTGTGTTTACACTCAAGGCCATCACAGTCTTAATGATATTATAAAAATATGGATCCATTTTAGTTTTAAACTCTCAAAATTTCATGTTTAATCAGGTTTTAATCTTCAAAACTGTTAATTCACTCTCTTTTAACATACTTTGGTGCATTATCGTTGTTTTAGATGTTATTGTATAATGTTTTACGAAATCATTTTTCAACATTTTAACCTATAATTTATAAGTATATGTATTATTTTTAAGATTGATATAGGCTGATGATGCCCGTAAGGAGGGTGAAACATGTACCTTTGACTTTTATGTATTATGTATAAAAAATATTTGACCATATGAAATAGTGGATCATATTGTATTGTATTGAACAGGTGGACTTATAATATTGTAATAATACTTGAGACATACCACTTAGTCGAGCAGCTCTTCTTCTTTCTCTCAATTCTTCCTAACCCAAACTTTGCAACATTTTTGTAATGCTACTCTTTTGTCGGAAATCGCCCAGAACAAATCAAGCTGCTTTTCTTTGGATTTTTTCCAATTCTTGAATTAGGTAATCCTGGTGAGGGTCCAATACACTGGAACCATACTCTAGTTGGGGTCTTACCAGAGACTTATATGCCCTCTCCTTTACATCCTTACTACAACCCCTAAACACCCTCATAACCATGTGCAGAGATCTGTACCATTTATTTACAATCCCATTTATGTGATTACCCCAATGAAGGTCTTTCCTTATATTAACACCTAGATACTTACAATGATCCCCAACAGGAACATTCACCCCATCAACGCAGTAATTAAAACTGAGAGGGCTTTTTCTATTTGTGAAACTCACAACCTGACTTTTAACCCCGTTTATCAACATACCATTGCCTGCTGTCCATCTCACAACATTATCGAGGTCACGTTGCAGTTGCTCAGAATCTTGTAAATTATTTATTACTCTATACAGAATAACATCATCCGCAAAAAGCCTTACTTCCGATTCCACTCCTTTACTCATATCATATATATATAATTCGTTGGGGCCATCAAGGACCATGTTAAGTCTTGTTGTTATTTGACACTGAACTTGGCCTTCTTTAGAGCCCAAATTTCCCTCATTCTTTGTGAGTGGGCCTGCTTACACTCCTCTGTCCAAGGGGCACCGTGTCTTCTCTTCGGTTGCTCATCTCGGTTTAGCCCGTTCGTCAATATTTTCTTGCGGAAGAGATCTCTGTTAAGGGCGTCTTCAGCTGAGATATGTAGCATTTGCAGGTCTTCTTTGGTATTTCTAAACCAGGGAATTGTGGTTTTGGGGTTTGTATCAAAGAAGTGAAAGATTTCTTTGGTTAACTTTCTTCCGTCCATTTTCAGATGACCGTAAAATCATGCCCGTCTTTTTCTGATTGTGTTGGTAATTTTCTCTATTTTGCTGTAGGCTTCCTTGTTGGATCTCTTTTGATGGATTCCATTTCTGTACTTTGATCCTATGATTCCTCTCACAATTTTGCGTTCTCTTTTCTCCAGTTCTTCTAGGAGTCCTTTGTTGGCATTTAGAGACAGGGTTTCAGCTGCATATAGAACTACTGGCTTCAGAACTGTTTCATAGTGATGTATCTTGGTGTTTTGGGAAAGGCATTTTTTGTTGTAGATTGTGCGGGATGTTTGGTAGGCTATTTCCAGTTTGCGTACTCGCTCTTGAAGTGCTTCTTTGTCCGGTCCATTTTTCATGATGATCTCACCCAGGTATTTGAATTTGTCTACTCGGTTGATGTCCCCGTATTTTGTATGGAGTTTTGGTGGAGCCTCTTTGATGTTAGTCATTACTTCTGTTTTCTCAAACTATATCTGCAAACCAGTTTGTTCGGCAATTTCCTTTAAAATTTCAACTTGAGCTCTAGCGGTTTCTATGTCGTTTGAGAGAACAGCAATATCATCAGCAAATGCTAAGCAGTCTGTTGCGATCCCCTTGGATTTGGTTCCTGTTCTCAATGGACTGTAGTTGGTTTCCTGTAATCTCACCCGCCAGGTTCTGATGATCTTTTCAAGAACACAGTTGAAGAGTATCGGGGATAGCCCATCACCTTCTCGGACTCCTGTTTTGATGTCAAAGGAATGCGAGAGACACCCGTGGAACTTCACCTTGGATTTTGTATCGATCAGGGTGGCTCTAATTAATGCCAGCAGTTTCAAATCAACTCCAAATTCATTTAAGATGTTTAGCAGGACTTCCCGGTCAATGGAATCGTACGCTTTCTTAAAGTCCACAAAGACAGACACATACTGCTTGGACCTTAGTGTATAATATCTGATGATCGTTTTGAGATTTTGGATCTGTTCAGCTGTTGAGCGACCTTTGGTATTCACCTATTTGATGTTCAACTTGTGCTTCCAAACGCTCCAGGATGGCAAGTGATAGAATTTTGTAAGTCACGGGTAGCAAAGATATTCCTCTGTAGTTGTTGATGTTCTTCATGCTGCCTTTTTTGTGTAATGGATGGATCAAAGCTATTTCCCAATCTTCGGGTAGGGTCTCCTTGTTCCAAATTTCTTCTGTTTGCTTTTGCAAGATATGAAGTGATTCCTCTGGGGCATATTTCCATAGTTCTGCTACTACTGAGTCTTCCCCCGGCGCTTCATTATTTTTGAGACGGGCAATGGGCACTAGATTTCATCTCTGTTGGGTGGTCTGGAATCTAGGTACCTGAGTAAGGGTTCCTTGGTCTCAATGGCACTTTGCGGTTTAGAGCAATTAAGTAAATTCTTGAAGTAATCTGCCAGAATGCTGCAATTTTCTTCATTTGACGTCGCCAGTGTGCCGTCCTTTCGCTCAAAGCATAGAGATGGTGGTTTATAGCCATTGAGTTTGCGTTTGAAGGCTCTGTAGTACTCTCTGCTTTCATTCTTCCTAAAGTTTTGTTCTCTCTTTTCAATGAGAGATTTTTCGTATTTACGTTTCTCAGTTCTGAACACCCTAGCTGCTTGGGCACGTTGGGTTTTGTAGGTTTCCCAATCATTTTCTGATTTCATAGAATAGTACTGTTTCCACGCAGTGAGTCTTTCTTGGAGGACTGATTCGCAGGTACTATTCCACCAGGCATGCTTTTTGCTTCTCTTGATTTCTGCAATATCTTTGGTAGCCTCAACAAGGAGACTTTTGGCGTTGTTAAAGTCACAGTCATTTGGTCTAGCCTTCTCCTGGAACTCCTCGACTCTTTGCCGAAGTATATCATTGTCGAAGCGTGTGATCTGTTTGGTTGTCTTCCTTGTGTTTGCGGGAATTGGTTTGAATTTGATAAGAGACATATAATGATCTGAGGCCACATTGATGCCTTTCTTTAACTTGACATTCATAATCTCAGGGCTGTTTCTCCTGGAGTTTGCAACATGATCAATTTGGAACTCTCCGAGAGCTTGGACGGGAGAACACCAAGTCATTTGCTTTCTGGGTAGATGGCGAAAGTGGGTCGACATGACCTGCAGGTTGTGATTTTCGCAAATGGACACCAGTCTTTTGCCGTTGGGATTGGTTCTTTTGTGAGCAGGGTAATTTCCTATAACTTTCTTGTACTTCTGTTCATGACCTAGTTGGGCATTGAAGTCACCCAAAAGAAGCTTGACATGGTGTTTGGGGATTTTGTTTAATTTTTCATCCGGTAGGTCCCAGAAATTATCAACTTCATCTGGATCAGACTTGTTCTTATCGTTTGTAGGAGCATGTGCTTTAACTAGGGCGTAGGTTTTGTTCGCGCATTTAATTGTGATTATATAGACAATCTGTCATGCACAGGTTTGAAATTTGCAACCGATTTAAGGATCTTGGTTCTAACAGCAAACGCGGTTCCAAGCATTACAGCTCCATTGAGGATTCCTCTTTGCGCTTTGCTCTTGAAAAATCGGTAGCCTTCGGATTAAAAAATCTCTTCATCTGGGTACCTTGTTTCCTGTAGGGCCATTATGGATATCTGATTTTCATGAAGAGCTTTGGTGAGGGTTTTCAGCTAGCCAGTTTGTGTAAGTGAATTTATGTTGTAAGCTGCTAGAAGGGTTTTAGATTTTGGCCTGAGTTTTTGACTCTTCGGGGTACACCAAGACGCTCCGACTCGTCTCTTGCATGATGTCGAGTCTCCCCCAGAATCCGAACAAGACTCATGCGCCGTGGCGTTCACGATGAGGGATTTATCTGAATATTTACCCCCTGGGGTATGTTTCTTGAAATGTTGTGCCATCATGCTTTTTGACTTGACTTTGTTTTGGACGGGTACCCATCCTTTTACAACTAGGGTTGTTAGCCCTAGAGGTTGCCTCAAGATGTTTTCTGGCTTCTGGTCATTTACCAGTCTTCACTGTAACCCTGGCAAGGGACCAGTTTTTTTTTTCACGGTGGTATTTTTTTTCCCTACTACCCTCTGGCTCTGCTGGCGGCAGAGCCAGCGAGCTTCCCCAATTCCAATGGGATGCGCCCGATGGAGGTAACCGGTAAATCCCCACATGGGCATATCATTTATATATATAAGAAAACATAAAGGTCCGATAATACTGCCTTGAGGAATTCCCCTCTTAATTATTACAGGGTCAGATAAAGCTTCACCTACTCTAATTCTCTGAAATCTATTTTCTAGAAATATAGCAACCCATTCAGTCACTCTTTTGTCTAGTCCAGTTGCAGTCATTTTTGCCAGTAGTCTCCCATGATCCACCCTATCAAATGCTTTAGACAGGTCAATCGCGATACTGTCCATTTGACCTCCTGAATCCATGATATCTGCTATATCTTGCTGGAATCCTACAAGTTGAGCTTCAGTGGAATAACTTTTCTATCGAACCAGTTATTAATTTCACAAACATGTCTAATATAATCAGAAAGAATGCCTTCCCAAAGCTTACATACAATGCATGTCAAACTTACTGGCCTGTAATTTTCAGCTTTATGTCTATCACCCTTTCCTTTATACACAGGGGCTACAGTAGCAACTCTCCATTCATCTGGTATAGCTCCTCCGACCAAACAATAATCAAATAAGTACCTCAGATATGGTACTATATCCCAACCCATTGTCTTTAGTATGTCCCCAGAAATCTGATCAATTCCAGCCGCTTTTCTAGTTTTCAACTTTTGTATCTTATTGTAAATGTCATTGTTATCATATGTAAATTTTAATACTTCATTGGCCTTAGTCTCCTCCTCTATCTCGACATTTTCCTTGTAACCAACAATCTTTACATACTGCTGACTAAATACTTCTCCCTTTTGAAGATCATCACATACACACTCCCCTTGTTCATTAATAATGCCTGGAATGTCCTTTTTGGAACCTGTTTCTGCCTTAAAATACTTATACATACCCTTCCATTTTTCACTAAAATTTGTATGACTGCCAATTATGCTTGCCATCATGTTATCCTTAGCTGCCTTTTTTGCTAGATTCAATTTTCTAGTAAGTTCCTTCAATTTCTCCTTACTTCCACAGCCATTTCTAACTCTATTTCTTTCCAATCTGTACCTCCTTCTTAGTCTCTTTATTTCTCTATTATAATAAGGTGGGTCTTTACCATTCCTTACCTCCCTTAAAGGTACAAACCTGTTCTTTGCATTCCTCAACAATTTCTTTAAACCCATCCCAGAGTCTGTTTACATTTTTATTTACCATTTTCCACCGATTATAGTTACTTTTTAGAAACTGCCTCATGCCTGCTTTATCAGCCATATGGTACTGCCTAATAGTCCTACTTTTAAGACCTTCCTTTCTATCACATTTATTTTTGACTACGACAAAAACAGCTTCACGATCACTAATACCATCTATTCAGTTTCCCTATAGAGCTCATCTGGTTTTATAAGCACCACATCCAGGATATTTTTCCCTCTGGTTGTTTCTATCACTTTCTGAATCAGCTGTCCTTCCCATATTAACTTATTTGCCATTTGTTGGCCATGCTTCCTGTCGTTCGCATTTCCTTCCCAATTGACATCTGGTAAATTCAGATCTCCCGCTACAATCACATTTCTTTCCATGTTGTTTCCCACATAGCTGACTATCCTATCAAATAATTCCGAATCCGCGTCAATGCTACCCTTTCCCAGTCTATACACTCCAAATATATCAAGTTGCCTATTATCTTTAGAAATGAGCCTTACACCTAGAATTTCATGTGTCTCATCTTTAACTTTTTCGTAGCTTACAAATTCTTCTTTCACCAGAATGAATACTCCCACTCCCACCATTCCTATCCTATCTCTACGATACACACTCCAGTGCCGTGAGAAAATTTCTGCATCCATTATATCATTTCTCAGCCATGATTCAACTCCTATTACAATATCTGGTAAATATATATCTATTAAATTACTTAATTCTATTCCTTTCTTTACAATACTTCTACAGTTCAACACTAACAATTTTATGTCATCCCCACTTGATTTCCAGTTCCCTGTTCCCTTATCACCGCTCCCTAGGCCACCCTGTTTCCCTGAATGTACCTCCCTATTACCCTTCCAAACAAATTTCCTAATTTATACGTACCGCTGCGGTTTAAGTGAAGGCCATCAGAGCGCAGATCCCTATCTCCTACCCACCCATTAGGATCTAGAAATTTCACTCCCAGTTTCCCACATACCCACTCCATAGTCTCATTTAAATCCCCAATCACCCTCCAGTCAGTATCCCTCCTACACAGTATTCCACTAATAACAATCTCCACTTTCTTAAACTTCACCCGTGCTGCATTTACCAGATCCCACACATCTTCAACTATGTTGGTACTTATATCAGCTTGCCTTACGTTGTTGGTACCAACGTGAAACACTACCACCTTTTCCTTCCCCTCCTCCCTCTCTTCTACTTTCCTCAACATCTGCCTCAACCTAATTCCTGGATAACATTCTACCCTGGTTCCCTCTCCTCCACACACTTTCCCCACGTGTCTAACGATGGAATCCCCCATGACCAGGGCCTCAACCCTACCCACCTCATTTGATCCCCTCCCCTCCTGGTCAGCCCTATCTTTCCTGATAGCTGCAGAAGCTACTTCCTCCTCCCTTTTCTCCTTCCCATTACCCTGTTCCACCTGTCTTTTCCTATCCTCTACTCTACATTTCCCTTTCCTACCTTCTACCTTTTCCCTTCCTCCTACTTCCACACATCTCAGCAACAGTTCCCTGTCCGTCATCTTCCCTCTGTTGTTCTACCTGGAGTGACTCGTACCGATTTTGCACAGACACCTGTCCTGAATTCTGATCCTGAATAGAGCCGTTAGCCTGCAATCTCCTTCCCCTTAGAACATTAGACCACCTGTCTTCTACAACTCCCCCCTTTCCTTCCCCTCCCTCTTATACACCTAGTGTAACCTGTACATTGTTTGAGGGAGTCCTATCTTCCTTCCTGTCTTCTGTGAGAATCCTAATTATCTCCCTCAAACTCTCCAACTCCTCCCTCATACCCCTCAATGCCTCGCCACACCCACAGTTCGTTCACTCGTGCTCCTTGGTCATTCTTATGGAAAAAATTAAAATAAAAATAAAATAACTTATTTGCAAAAAATAAAAGAACGGAGGTATATATTGTCTGGGATAGTACTCAAAGATCACACAACAATACGGTAATTAATATATGACTACACTACAATACTACTTAGTCGTACTCTATTTTTTATCCTACAACCCCTAACAGGATAAAAACTGATGTTAATTACTGAATATCGAAAGTAATACACAAGAACTACACAATTCCAAACTGCAATTAAGCCTACCCTAATTACAACAACAGAATTTTAGTAAGAGTTTCTACGGATACCACTACTACACCAGTACTACACAAATATTTTACAATAATAAAATAAGCACAAATAACATTTGACTTGAACACTAAAATATATCAGTACACTCACAAGAAAGCTAAACAAGTTGACCAGCTTACTGGAAGAGTGTGGAACGTACTCATTCTGGTGTTGCAAGAAACCAGATATTTAGATGATGACGTATTTGAGTCTGTTGGTTGTAAAATATACAAGGGCAATTGTTTAAGTCTCTGAGCAAACAGAATATCTTGTTTTCAAGAAGTAGAAGAGAAGTTTTGAGCCCCACAGTCCTTTTCTGTTGGAGTAGGTGGTCCATGAGAACTATTTTATTTCACTCCAAATCAACCAGTAAACTGGCATAGACCCCACCATCCACCATCGCTCTTGCCCTGCTACGAATGCATAGTAGGTTCATGGGGAAGTAGCTTTATTCAAACATGAACTGAACATTTCTATGTATTAGACAATTCAATAAAACTCGATCAAGGGACTACTAGAAAACCTTCAGAAAGCAGCTCCAAAAATATGAACCCCCCCGACCCTACTGATGAAGGATGAAAATGGTAAGCTGGCTCATAACAATAAGGATAATGCAGAAATTCTGGCTAAATATCTCAACAAGCTTTTAAATTGTGAGGGACCTACAGAACTCCTTCATTTGGACACCAACACCCCAATAAAAACACCACCAGAGAACATCAATCCCCCCCAAAATAAAGGAAGTCTACGAAGTTCTGAATAAATTAAAAAACTACAAAGCGCCAGGAGAAGAGCAGACCTTTGCGGAAATCTGGAAATATGCAGGAACATCAGCAAAAGTTGCCCTCCATCAACAACTTGTCTCTATCTGGATTAAAGAAGAACTACCAGAACACTGGACAACAGCCCTCATTCACCGACTGCACAAAAAAAGGAGACAAAACCAACTGTAATAACTACAGGGGAATCTCGCTCCTAGACATAACATAGAAAATATTTTGAATAATCATCCTTAATAGGATAAGTTTACAATTTGAGAAAGAACTAGGAGAATTTCAAAGAAGTTTCAGACCCTGGAGGAGCTATCCTGATCAGATCATGAGTCGTAAGTTGATAGTGGACTTTAACAGGAGAAGAAACAGAGATATGCTGATAACATTTGTAGATTTCAAGAAAGCTTATGATTGCATCCATAACATGATAAAATTGACTCTCACTAACACCAAATCAAAAGTGAAGTTTAGGGGTGAAACATCACAGACATTTGAAATTAAAACTGGACTATGGTAGGGAGATGGGCTCTCACCAGTATTATTTAATTGTGCTCTAGAAATGGTAATGAGGGAATGGTTTAGGAAATGTCCTGCGAAAATAAAGATTGGCCGAAAAATCAAAACAGATTGCCTGGGTTTCGCTGACAATTTAGCATTACTAGCAGTGAACATAAAAGAAGCAAAACCCCAGATATCAGAACTTCAAAACATTGCAAATAAAATTGGCATCAAAATATCATTTGAAAATCAGAAATTATGCCCCAAAAACCAACACAACTAAAAGAAGTTGCCATAAATCGTAATAAAATCAAAATAGTAACTCAATTTTAATATCTTGGAGAAGTTTTTTTTTGCTAGGGGCTTTACGTCGCACCGACACGGATAGGTCTTATGGCGACGATGGGATAGGAAAGGCTTGGGAGTTGGAAGGAAGTGGCCGTGGCCTTAATTAAAGTACAGCCCCAGCATTTGCCTGGTGTGAAAATGGGAAACCACGGAAGACCATTTTCAGGGCTGCCGATAGTGGGATTCGAACCTACTATCTCCCGGATGCAATCTTGGAGAAGTAATAACACATAGGCCTAACTTTAATGAAAAAATCTCAATCCAAACAAGAACAAATAGATTAGCTAAAGCACAAAAATTAACATGGGATATCTACAAAAAGAAATTCTATCAGTAAATAACACAGTTAATGAAACCGGAAGCTACATATGCAGCAGAAACACTTTTTCACCTTAATAAACAATCAAAGACTCAGACTTCAGAAAATTGAAAGGAGGATTGGAAGAACCTGCATCAACAAAAAAATACCAGAAAGATGGACAGTGGCAGTTAATACCTAACAAAGTCGTGTACAAAGAGCTAGAACCCATTACAGATACTATGCGTAAGAGGAGACTGGGATTCTTTGGGCATATCATGAGGATGCAGGATTCGAGACTTCTGAAACAACTAGTACAACACAATCTCGTTTCAAAAAATACCACAACAGGATGTAAATGGATCAGAGAAGTAAGAGAGGACCTGAAGGAAATAGGCCTTACAACAGAAGACACCACAAATAAGATAAAATTGAATACAAAACTTAAGAATATAAACCTTACATAGAACAAACCAACAACATGCATATATTCAACTGAGGAAAGGGAACTAAGATTGGACCTTCTGAAGAAGTACTGGGAGAACCGCAAAACCCGAACAATCCCTTCAAAGAGACCTGAACGACAGACTGACTAAAGTGATCCTATGAGGTCATAAAATAAGAAGACGACTTTTTAATTTATATTAACAGTAGAATACCATCTTTTGAGCCCTACATTGGTATTTAAGTGGAAAAATTCCTCTACACAATAATCCTATCACTGATTTCCAGTGTCATATTCGTTTCCTGTGCTTCATCATCATCATAATCATAATCATCATCATCATCATCATTTTACAGTTCCAGTTTCCCCTGAGTACTGTTGGTGAGTCTCTTCCATTCTGTCTTTTTGAGATATGTTCTGTTGTTAATGACGTCCTCCAGTGTCCTTCCCCGATCTGCAATGTCCATCTTTACGATGTCAATAATCATAATCATCATCATCATCATCATTTTACAGTTCCAGTTTCCCCTGAGTACTGTTGGTGAGTCTCTTCCATTCTGTCTTTTTGAGATATGTTCTGTTGTTAATGACGTCCTCCAGTGTCCTTCCCCGATCTGCAATGTCCATCTTTACGATGTCAATCCAGTGGGTTCTTGGTCTTCCCACCATACGTTTCCCTGCCACATGCCTCTCCAAGTTAACATATGCTGTCCTTGTTGGCTCCATCCTCATTACATGCCCAAACCACCTCAGTGTGGACATGCTGATCCAATCTAACAATGATGTAACAATCCCAGCTTCCTTCCTAACCACATCATTCATTAACTTGTCCAGTTTGGTTTTTTGAATTGTGGACCTAAGGAACTTCATCTCGGATGCCTGCAACCTTGATGAGTCTTTCTTAGTGAGAGTGTAGGTTTTTCTGTGCTTATCAGAGGAATTTAAAGGGATGAGTGCATCATTTTCCACCTCTAACAATAATTTTGTTTTAATATCTTTTCTCTTCTTTCCAGGTATCATTGATCTGCCAAGTGTTATGTCGTAAGTAGCATTTGTAATTATGATCTTCTATTTTATTTCAGTAAATATTATAGATCCAACACAGAAAGTGAGCGTACTAAAATTCTAAGTACAGTTATACAGTGACAAACATTGTCACAAGCAGCCATAATGTTGCGGTGTTGTGGTTTTTAGTTCGATACTCAGGTGCAATGAAACATTGCTCACATAGAAGTTGCCATTATAACTGGAGTATCTATTAGTGTCAGATGGAAGGTAGCAGGTCTACTAATAGATGTGTTACGCATGCCTGTCCATGAAATGCCATAGCCTAGTGGGTACAGACTCAGGTTCACACTGGGAACATAGCTGGTTCAGATCCACTCGGAATGTTCTTTTTCACTCTGCTGGTAGTAACAACGGACAAACCAATCAGATTGCAGGATGCCTCCACCATGCTTATTACGCACAGGTAGGTCATTCTACCAGTGACTATAGTACATCTGTGAACAGGTAGTTGCTCTTTTTGAACAAGGAAATTAACCTCAACAGAGGCTGGGCGATGCTACGAGATCCCACGGAACTAAGCAACGCAATGCATTGCATGAAATACTTTCAAGAATTGGAAGATGTAAGCTGATGTGCTGGATCGGGTTTGTGGCTGCTCTCAAACCAAAAACAGGATGATTGCTTGATTGCCGAGTTCCATTTGACCACATTCACAAATGCAGTGCAGTTACGCCAGGCCACATGTTTTTCCAGCAGCTCAAAGATGGCCTTAAAATGCCTGAATGAGCCATGGTTACAATCCTGGTGGGTTGTTAAGGAACAAAAGGTCACTGATAAGCAGATGGTGTACTGCCTTGCATTTGCCAAGGACAAAATGCTACATGATTGGTCGAAGGTCATATTCTCTGATGAGAGCATTTTTTCCTCAGCGAATGATGGACCAGTACACAGTGACACAATCCAGCATTCGTGGCCACTTGGGTGTTGCACATTGGGGTTGGATGAGCTCTTGCAGGATAGGAATGTTGCACAGAATTGAGCAATGTCTCACTGTTGGGCTATATGTGCACATTTTAGAGAACATTATGGTCCCTTCCCTGTGGGTGCTTCATTCTGCCAGTGGTATGCAATTTTAGGAGGACCTGTCTCCAATCCATGTGTCCTGATTAGTTTGGGAATGGTTCACAAGGCAAGGTCAACTTGAGCTTATCGACAGGCCTCCTTGTGGGGCAGACATGAATCCCATTAAGAACATGAGTCTGTGACAAGGAGAGTAATGGCGGAGATTTGGTCTGATCTCACGCCGCACGTGAACGACGCTCTCTGGGATGTTGTCAGCGTGACTTGGGACAAGGTCGCAGGTGACGACGTTAGGTATGTTTCTGCCCTAATCAATTCTGTCGCTGCACGCCTGGAAGAGGTCATGCACAAGGGCATTGCATAGTCCTCGTACTAAGAGGGCCATCCAACAGCCCTTTCAGGGCCACAAATAAGCCCACTCACTGTCACTCAGGGCATAATGAAATGAAGGAACTTACATGACTTGCCAAAAAAAAGTCACTGTAGGAATATAAATAAACATAGAAGTATTTTTAACTCTACCAAGAATCAAACTCTTGAAACTTGAAGTGAGTGACAGAACTCATGATTTAGCATGCACAGCTACCACATTGGCTAACAAAGATTCCACATTCAGAGGCACTTCACAAAACTATAACATGACCGCAGAACTAAATATAGGGCATACGTTATGACATTACGACTAATGTACCAATGATACATTATCTCCCAGGCCAAGAGATGTAACATCCATTTTCTGTGAGCATATAAGGACAATGAAATGGAATTTAATTTGGCAAGGCCATGTTGCATGACCTGTCATCCCACCTGTACATTTTGTGAGCAAGCATACCTTCCAGGGGATGCGCATTTTCTGTGTTGGTAAGTGTACATGTTATTAATTGAGCCTCTGAAGCTGATGGGAATTCATAGTTGTATGAGCACTCCATAACTGTTGCTGTTAGTTTTAATTTCTTTAACATGTAGTAGGAAAAACAAATATAATAATCTAATAATCTAATCTAGTTTTAACTACATATGCTTATGTACAGTTTAGAATTCTAGCGAGCCGGGCTGAGTGGCTCAGACGGTTGAGGCGCTGGCCTTCTGACCCCAACTTGGCAGGTTCAATCCTGGCTCAGTCCGGTGGTATTTGAAGGTGCTCAAATATGTCAGCCTCGTGTTGGTAGATTTACTGGCACGTAAAAGAACTCCTGCGGGACTAAATTCTGGCACCTCGGCGTCTCTGAAAACCGTAAAAGCGTAGTTAGTGGGACGTAAAACAAATAACATTATTATTATTAGAATTCTAGTGTAGTTATTTTATTTGAAAGTATCTTGCTTGTGTTTTTGCATTGTTATTTTTGCCTAATTCTTTCAATATTTCAACATTTAACGGCAGTTTTCCTTTCATTTAATTGAGAGTATATATTATTTTTTGTTAATTTTTCATAATGTTTCATATTTCCATGAATAAGATTAAATAATGATTAAGGAATGCAGGTGTAATGACTGTGGGTGTAAGCATTATTAAGGAGTATGATGAAAGAGAGTGTTTGAGATAGATAATTAGGATTCTAGAAAAGTACAGGAGTAAAGGTAGGTCTCCCTCAAACAATGTACAAGATACAGGTATACAAAAGGGAGGGGAAGGACATGAATAAGTTCTGGAAGACAGGTGGGCTAATATTTTTAGAGGAAGGAAACTGAGGGCATTCAGTCAGGGACCGAGTTCAGGAGAGGAATCAGAATGAGTCACTACAGGAAAGATGAGAAACAGGGAAATGTTAACTTACAGAGAAGAAGGGAGGTAAGAGGAAAGGTAAATGCAGAGTAGAGGATAGGAAGATGGAGGTAGAACAGTGTCTTAAGAGAGAATAAAGGGAGGAGGAAGTAGGTACTGCAACTGTTAGGGAAGGTACGGGAGACCAGAAGAAGAGAGGATCTAAAAAAATTCGAGGGCTTGAGGCTCTGGTGATGGTGGCCTCCATTGTTATTCATTTGGGAAAAGTGTGTGGAGGAAAACAAACCAGGGTGGAATGTTATCCAGGAATTAGGGTAAGGCAGATATTTAAGACAGTTGAAGGAAGGAGGGTTAATGCAGCGTGGGAGAAGTTTAATGGAGCAGAAAAAATCAGTGGGATGCTGTGTTAGAAGGATACTTTCGTACCAACAATGTAAGGCAAGCATGAATAGGCACCAACATATCTTGGGATGTGCAAAATCTGGTTAATGCAGCATGGGAGAAGTTTAATGGAGTAGAGAATTTTATCAGTGGGATACTGACTGGAGGCTGATTGAGGATTTGAATGAGACTAAGGTGTAGGTATATGAGAAACTCGGTGTAAGATTTGTAGATCATAATGGATGGGAAGCGCTCAGATGGCCTTCACTTGAACCGCATGTGTTCGTTATATGTTAGGAGGTTTGTTTAGAAGGGTACTAAGAGGTGACAGTCAAATGAGGATGACATAAATTTGAAAGTGTTAAACTGTGGATGTATTGTAAGGGAAGGAATAGAATTTAATTTATAAATTAATATTTACTAGCTAATGAGCAGTGTGTCTGCAATATGACTGTAGAGCCAAGCATTCTGCATTCAGAGGACGAGTAGGATTGAGTGTGGAAGTCCTGAAAATGGTTTTCAATGGTTTCACATTTTTAGTTCCAGGCGAAGGCTGAGACAGTACTTGTTCATAAGGCACAGCCAATTCTTTTCACTTCCTCACTCAGTTTAATTCATCATGGCTCATTTTGTCTTCAGTAGCTCCTCAACAGAGGTTGGTGACAGGAGGGCATCTAACCATAGACATGCCATATTATTTCATCTCATATCATCCCAACACCATATCAGAAAAGGGACTGATGGCTAAGAACTGATATTATGAATGCGGAAATACTTTTCTCGAACTGGAGTATTTATTGTAGACATGACAGATTCTAGTGAAAGCTGGAGAAAGAAGAATTTGTAAGCTATGAAAAGATTAACGGTGAGAAATATGACATTCTAGGTGTAAGTTTCATCTCCAAAGAGAATAGCAAATTTGATGTTTTTGGGATGTACAGACCTGAAAGCAGTGACGTTGATGCGGAATTATTTAATTAATCAGCTGTATGGGAAACAACTAAGAAAGGGATGTGATTGAGCAGGTATACTTACTGCTTGTGGCATCCGGAGATGCCTGTTGCAGGTCTTTCAAGTTGACGCGTGATAGGCAACCTGTGCAACTATGATAATGGGGCCCTACCGATGATGGATTCTAAAGCTGAAGATGGCTCACACACCCAGCCCCCAAACCGTAGGAATTAACCAATGAAGTTTAAAATCCCCATCCTGGCTGGGAATTAATCCTGGATCCTGATGGATCAAAGGCCAGCGTGCTAACCATTTAGATGTGGAGCTGGACATTGAGCAGCTGACCTCAATTTATCGAATGTTAACTAAGATCAAAATTAATACTCTGCAGGAGTTTCTTGGTACCAGTTACCACATATAGTCTAGAAACCTGCATCCAAACCAACAGAAATATCAGCAAACTCAAGCAGAGAAAATGAAGTTCTTAAGAATTATGATTCAGAAAACAAGGAGGGACAAAATAAGAAACAACGAGAGATGCTATCTTGTCCAAGTGAAAAAAAAAAACCTTAGTAGGATCTGTGTTGAAGCCAGGTTGAAATGGTTTGGTCATCTCAAAAGAATGGGCCCACAAATAACAGCTAGAGTGTGGTTTAAGAAGGAACTCAAAGGCAAAAGATCAAGAGGTCAGTCAAAGAGGAGATAGAGTGTTCAGATTATAAATGATCTAGTTGGGCGAGGTCTGATTTGCAGCAGATTATGGAAGAAGGTATCTACATGGACAGAAGTAAATAGGGAGCGCTCATTCACTGCACCCAGGAAACTGGAGCTGGTTCAAGATGATGATGATCTATAATACCAATTGAACATTAAAACAAGAATAATAGTTAACACCACCTTTCCAATACTTATCTTTCCTTATATTTAGGAAATAAACATTACAACAGGCGTTGTAAGATGGGACATGTTTCGCTTAACAGTCGTAAGCATCATCAGCCGAAAATAAATCTTAGCCTAATGTTAGGTCAGGGCCCTGAACCTAGTGTTCTTAACATATATGCTTTCTAAATATAAATGTTGATTCTTAGCGTGCCATATATGTTAAGGACACTAGGTTCAGGGCCCTGACCTAACTTTAGGCTAAGATTTATTTTCGGCTGATGATGCTTACGACTGTTAAGCGAAACATGTCCCATCTTACAACGCCTGTTGTAAAATTTATTTCCTAAATATAAGGAAAGTTAAGTATTGGAAAGGTGGTGTTAACTATTATTCTTGTTTTAATGTTCATATCTGATGTCCAATATGGTCTACAATGAGATTTATTACTTGTAATACCAATTGTGTAGTAACTGTTCAAAGAGAAGCTGTATGGATTAAACGCATTTCCTTCACAACACAGTTTGGATAATGATTCCAGTTAGAGCAAAACAAAATTGCATATTTAGGATTTTCTCTTGAATTGAGTGTAAAAAAGAATTCACGAACTTACTTGAGTTGCTAGGAGTAATGGTCTTGAGCCATGTTTAAAAATAGTACAACAGGAGAAAAACACAGTATAACTAAAATTGTGCCCAACACTCTAAAATATAAAAGAACAAACACTCCGCATTTCTGTCTTCATAGATGCTAGCCTGGATCTACATTAAATGCAGTTGTGCAATCCATACTGACAGCACTATCCACTTTAGTGCCTGGGCTGGTAGGTACACAAACACTCATGGGAGCTCCATCGTATACCAAGAGCTAGCTCTGAAGTAGCCAAGTCAAACAATAGTGTAGACCTATATCTTGTCAGAAAGCATTGTTCTACATATGAATAGTTCACTACACACATTGAAACATATACCGCAGAGGTTTTTCAAGATTTAAATATCCATTGTTAATCCAATGAATGTTCATAGCATAATTAACAATCAGTAACATCTGATTAAACACTTGGATTGAAATGTTTATCAGAAAAGCTCATAAACAGCTTCATATAATAAGAATTTCTGTCAGTGTAATAATCACTTCACAGAAAATAATGTGTGAGCACTTAATAATGTCTCAAGGTTGAAAACCTGAAAAGCAGCTGGAATTGATGAGATTTCTGGGGATACACTAAAGCAAGAGAGGAGAAAGTTTTCTCCAAATTAAGGAGCCACCCTAAAGGTTCAGTGCCAACAAGAATACCACCAAACTAACACCTATAAATAATCGAGTCGTGCTACGTAGCATTGACTTAGGTATTACTTTTCTAAACGTAACACTTAAACCATACATATATATTAAATTAAAAAGCTATAGTAGGACTACAATAGCTGTAAATAGCTGTAAACAAAATTCAAAAGATATTGAACACTGACCTACAGTCTCACAGAATAAAGACCTAAATCTTGCATAGTTGTTTGTGACCATGGATGTGCCTTGTGGTCTTGTTACTGAAGACCACTGGTATACAACCCTTGCATAAAATTCATTTATTGCAGGTCCATTTATATTACACATCATCAAATCACAGAAAATGTTTGTTTCTAATGATCTGAATCTGTCTCGTATTAGGTTCATCAGACTAAATCCTCACTCACATGATGCTCTAGAGATTGGAAGAACACACAGTAGACATAGCTGTCCCAGAATAGGAAATTTATCATTGCTTGGCAACTTCAACAGTTCAAAAAAATTTTTTTTCTTTCCCTAGAACTTTGAACTCGCACCACTCATGTTGTATGCAATATATATAGTTCCCACCATTTTCATACTTTACTAATTGTTACCTGAAATGTTCTGCCAACATTGAGATGTCATCAACTCTGTCATTTTCCAGATCAGTTTCAGTTGGTCATACAAAGGCATCTAATAAGGTTGTGTGCACTTCTCTACATTTCCATGAACCAAACATTTGTCCTTCAATTATCAGACACTATGACAAATCAATTTTTCTTTCTGCAAATTGATAGTAGAATTAGCAGCTAGTCCAGATACCTTCAATTGTATGTCTTAGAAAATGCTACCAATAGGATGTGTTTGTTACAAATTTACACTAACTAAGAAAAGAAATTAAAGCACCCAGAATGGAAATAAGAAACGGAATGAAACTTCACGTGTTGAGAGGGTACGTGATGTTATTTCAGTGATTGCAGAATCAAGTCAAATTTACGAAGAACTTGGCAGTATGTGCCCACTTATCAGTATGACGTTGCACCCCCTCTGGCCTGGATGCATGCACTGATTCAGTTGGGAAGGGTGTCATAGAGCCGTTGTACCCTCTCCTGAGTCAAAATGGCCCACAACTGTTTTAACTCATCCTTGATATCCTGGATATTTTGGGATGACACAGCATGTTGCAGGAAATCTATTATTTGGTCTCGGGTGGCATGTGCAGATGTGAAGGGTTTACGATGTGCTGGATGCACAATATGGAGATCCTCCCTTGCAGTGGTCAGACGTGTTTGACCAGAACCTTGACGACGAGTGTGCCTGCCCTCACATTACCGTGCAGTCAATCTAACATTGGCCCACTGTCACATCCAAATGCCCCACAAATTTGGATATTGGACATTTCAACCAGCCAGCCAAATGGAAATCCATAATGAAACGTCAAACTCTGTCAGGTGCTGATAACGCTGTCTCACACAAGTACACGGCATCTCCATGTCCTTCACAGTGATCACTCAGTATCTGATGCTGTTCACACCCCTTAGATACCCTGCCCGATCTGGTAACAACACTAAACATGAACAACACTAATGCACTCTGGTGGCCGTTCTACCTGTCGCAGAGAATTGCAGTTCTAATCACTTGCACAACCGCCGAGTGTATATGTATGAAGTTACATTTGCATCTGATCATTTCATCTGCATACTTTGAATTTTTTTTTTTTTTTTTTTTTGTTAGGCAGTGGATCTTATTTTGGGCCAGAAGTAGTTTTGAGTAATTAAAATGATGCTGTTGTACTTTTTATGCATAGTTCAATAGTGCTGAGAAATAGCTGCTCCCTCTGAAATAGGAGAGACATTCTGAAGAATTTCTGAAGAATCCAAAAAAGTGCAGCATGTGAACAAAATTTAAAGTCAGAGAGTTTTCTCAGAAGATTCATTGTCTAGGGAGCTGCTTTATCTTTACTTGCAATTACATTTTCCAAGTGCACAGTGACACATTTTGAATCAGTCACTACAGCTGATACACAACCAATCTTGCTGGCCACCCAACTTCCTCTGTCCAAGTACTGAAATTTCTTAACACTCATTTCAGTTCCTCTAGACCCTTAGGAGACTGATGGTAGAATTTGTAGGGTGACTTCAGTTATGAACCAAGTTCATCAACATAGCTCACTTTTTTTTTTAAGAACTTAATACACTTAATTGAAGCCTATATGCTATGCAGTGCACAGCAACAGTATGTTTGCACTTTTGTCTAATGTGAATTAAACTAGTTTGTGCATCAAGCTGAGAAGCAGCACCATCTGTTCCAATGCCTTTTAACCTGACAACCATTCTGAAATGCCAAATTTCTCCGAGTTCCTATTCAAGTGCTTCCATGTACCTAGCTGCACTTCCACTTTCTAAAGGTATGAATAATAGGAACAGTTCTTTGATTTTGAGGTTCCTTACGAATCTTTCATTGAGGATTAGTTCTTCCACAGATCCACTGTCTGCTGATGCACTCAGCAGTAAACTAACATAACTTGCGTCTTTCAGCTTGGAAATTAAGTCAGTTCTTACCACCTTAGCTCTTTGTCAAATGAATTCCTTGTAACTAGTTCTATTGCCATATTTCTCTATCAGCCCTGCTCCCATTTTCTCACTCAGTTTTACAATCCAGGAAAATCTGTGAATGTCTTATTCTTCTTTGCAATATAATATGCAATATTGGAAAGCTTCTTCAAATTGTCAAACATATTAGAATCCAGTTTTGTACACACATGGCCAGGGGCATTGTTTCTGGAAACAATGCTGTTTTACTAGCTGCACACAGTTTCTGTGTTTAAATGGCCCTGTAAAATCTGTTACTACTTTCAGAGATTGATCTAAAGAATTTGGAAATAAAATATAAGATTTACATTGAGCCGTAGTTTATCAAATGCTGGCCAAGGCATTTACTTACACCACTCTTCTTTGAATGTTCTTTTACCTAGTTGTAGGCCTATTACAAGAGTTACATAGCTGACTACAGGTTTAACTTCATTTACAGGCTCTTATTCTGATATGTCATGCTGATTATGAAAGAACCAGGCATATTTTCTGCATCTTTGTTTTCTCCCAGTACCCAATTAATATGGTCAAATTAGCCTGGTTTTATTGGTCATCACTTTCAGGTTTCTTATTGCATTTCATGTTCGAGGACTGGCACAGTAAGGTAAGGGTTATTCTGCCCGAAGGCAGGTCCGAACCTCCGCAGAGATGTTCCTGAGCCGGAGTTTACATGCGGTAGGGTGGCCAGTTCCTTTCCACTCCTCCATTCCCTTACCCCCCCACCAACAGCGCGTGGCAACCCATCCAACACCTGACCACATCCAATGTTGCTTAACTTCGGAGATCTCATGGGATCTGGAGTTTCAACACGGCTACGGCCATTGGCTACTGGCACAGTATTATATGATATATGATTTATAGGCTTAAGCCTTGCATTTAAATCTTGAATGAATAATAATAACAAAGGGCGCGCATAGAACCACCAAAATGTTACAAAGTACCACAGATTCATTGTACTTTTTACTACATATGACTGTGAACTATTTAGTTCTCAATTCTTCCACCAAAGGTTTTGCTGCTGTAACAGATCAGGGCCAACTGCATTATGTACATCGACTATCCGCTATCGTTAGTGCTAAGTCTCTCGTGTTGATTGATATACATTGATGGTCCTGTGCAGAGAAAAATATATATCCTCTTTGGTCTCACAGTTGTTTATTTTTGAGAAGATTATGATGTGCTTTTAAGCTTTGTTTAGTGATGTCACATCATATGTCAGGGGATTTTATTTCAGATTGATGGTTAGAAAAAGAAAGAAAGTATGAAAAAACGGAAAACAGTTTTTTTTTCTGGGGACCAAAACTCACGTGCCAGAGGCAAAAATACAGTCATTGCGGCGACCTGGTGCTTGGTATTTCTGCAGCCTACTATGGCTGTGGGTTGGGATATATTACCATATCTCTAAAACCTACAGAATTAAGGCACAAATACAGAAAAATAAAGAAAATTTCTGATAGGCTAAAAACTTTTGAGTGTCCTATACATAGGATATTGGGATCCTAAGGTGATATTTGCTTATTGAAACTAATACACAGAGTAGATTAAAATAGCAAATGTGTTCAGTTTCCAGTACGTGTCCAAGAAGTTAATAAAAAGTGGAAAGTACCATTTATTTCAATCTATTTCTATTTCATAGACTGCCATAAGTGCATCAAACAAGGCCACTCCATTTTTTTAACTTCTTGTAGGATTTGAAACAGAGAGGAATTGGAATGGTGACTTTAGAGCCTTTTGATTGATGTTGCACTTTAGTTTCTGCATCAAGACATTCAAAAATTTTCCTACAGTGACTACCTTATTATCATTCCACCTAACGATTCCATTGTCATTGTTTCTATCAAAACATTTATCAGAAACACGTCTCTACTTCTTTCCAAAGAATGCCGATGGTTGCCAAGGATATTTTGCAACATGATTCTCTCGTACTGTTCCTGTAACAAAGAACCCTCTGAGTTTCATTTGTGCAACCAAATTATATGACATGAAAAAATTGTCCGTGTAGATGGTATGATTTCCAGGTTTTTCAGTCACCGAACGGAGAGACTCGAATGACTCTAGTAGAAAGAGGAGTTTCATTTCTTTTCACTTTGTCCTCGATAGGGTATGATTCGGAATGAGTATCCATAATGACTACAGAGCATCCATAATTTATACCTGAATTTCACAGGTTTCCCTTTCATATAAATCTGAAGCGTATTTCTACCAAGTACTTTACCATGTGCTCATCAGTTGACAGATTTTCACTAAAAACCTGAAATTTAATTAATGATTTATTAGCCAAATCATAGAATGGTTGAACTTTATAGTATCTATCCAATTGATCAATTTTATTGTTGTCAATGAAGTTAATTTACTTTTCAATATCTTGAAATCTGTTGCGGGACATACAATATGATACAATTTCAATATTCCAACTTGGAGCTTGATCCCAATACATACGTTCTTGGAGTAAATGTCAGTAACCACTGAAGATAAGGATTCCAATGAACTTCAATAGTTCACATTTTCTCAGAAAAAATCCATGATTATTTTTCTGTTTACTGTATAAAATATTTTGTTCCAAAATATGATCAATTATTTCTTCTGTCATGTACCTTAAATAATTCCGGGATATTCGTCGTTACCAGTTCTCCGTACACATTCTGTTTTACGTCATGTGGGATGGTCTGTGGTGCTGCAGAATATTTTGAAGGTGTTCCCTGTATCCTCTTCCAGTTAGGTTCCAAAATATCGCTGTTTATTTCTGAAATAAGTTCAGAACTGATAATTCCGCTGTGCTTGCAAGTTTGTATACCTTCAACAGGAGTACTTGTACTGGGATGAGAGCGCAATAAAATTTTCTTAAATTTTTCAGATGCTACATTCTTTACAATATCATGTACTCTACCACTGCATTGCTTGGGAACTTCAATTAAGTCATCATCAGTGTCTTCATTTTCTCTTGCTTCATCAGGAGGATGGGTGGGGGGGTAGGGAGTATAATATTGGTAGAGATACTGCCTTCATTATCAAGACAAATAATATATATGAAGAGATCTTCATTTGGGTAATCACAGAAATGGGATTGTAAATAAAGGTTACAGATCTCTGCAAACGGTTATGAGGGTGTTTAGGGGTTGTAGTAAAGATGTAAAGGAGAGGGCATATAAGTCTCTGGTAAGACCACAACTAGAGTATGGTTCCAGTGTATGGGACCCTCACCAGAAATACTTGATTCAAGAACTGGAAAAAATCCAAAGAAAAGCAGCTCGATTTGTTCTGGGTTATTTCCGACAAAAGAGAAGCGTTACAAAAATGTTGCAAAGTTTGGGCTGGGAAGACTTGGGAGAAAGAAGACTAGCTGCTCGTCTAAGTGGTATCTATACCAATATAAATGGTCCATTATTGGACATTATAAATTTTCCAGCTAACTCATTCCTGGTTGCCAGCGTTTCACCCCAGTGTGCTAAGTTGGGCTCATCAGTTGGTAAATAGAACACATACCAAGACGCATGGCCAGTGCATACCGTGGAGGCCACTGCGTAGGCACACAGACTTTAGAATCAATTCAATTTTGTGTCAGATCAGTTACATATAAATGAATTTTTCTGAACAAGAACATGCATAAAATAAATCACCGTCTTTCACTGGAATGCACAGAAAATATTATAAATCAACTTATCTGCAGACATCGTGAAGTTGCTGTGCATCTTCAAAAATTTGCTTCTGGAGGGAGCAAGATAATCAAATATGTACATTGTCGGAATAGGATTGTTTAGTGAACATTTTAGAAGCTCATGCAATAGTACTCTCTAACATATCATAGAGAAACCACTATGTAAGTCCTTGATAAATGTGTCTTGTGTTTATGTCCTATTAATGGGACATTGAGTCCAAATAGTTTAGACAAGTCTGCAAAATTACTAACTGTTTGAAAGAAGGCAGTTTGGATTTAGGAAAGGTTAATCCAGTGAGGCTTAACTTGTAGGCTTCGAGCAAGATATAGTAGATATTTTAGATTCAGGGGGTTAAATGGACTGTTTCACTATTGACCTTCCAAGGATTATTTTTTCAATTTTTATATTTTGTTTTTTCAGGGGTTTAAGTGTTGCTTATGATTTTTTAAGATATTTTGAAGTGGACAACACCCATATATTAGTAGGCATCTAACTGTGGACTGAACATGCTAATATTTTGTTAGATCGTTTTCAACAAAGTGACCACTGTATGCAACATTTCTTTCCTGTTCATACTTTGATGTTGTATATGTAAATGTGAAGTGTATGTAATGATATGAACCCATTAAACAGTCTAATTATAATTCAGATGGAAAAAGAAAATTTGTGTGATACCTGATTCTCTTCTTGATGATAGTGATGAAATATAGCAACTGAGGCTTTCACGACCGGCGATACAAATCATGTCAGTGTTTTCCGGTCTTGCGAGCCGTGGTCTGGGAGCATGTGTTGGTTACGACATTTCACTGAAGACTGCATTCGTCATTATCAAGGATTCCAACTAACTTCGATAGCAGCGAAGCTTACAGTGGAATGAAGTAGTGTTGTAATTCCACCTCATTATATAGTGCAGGCTATGGTGCACTGCTCGCCTATTGGTCCACCATGCTGGAGGGGTGGTTGCTGATAGACTGTTCTTTGGTCAATGGTTGAAGCATTAAGGAGCTCGATGTACATCGACCTGCATTGGCGGAGACAGGCAACTGATCACCCGTTACTTTTTCTGTTCTGCCATGACCATCGTGTCTTTCACGATAAGGCCTTCAGATTCCTCCTTACGGTTGAAGGCTGTTGGTGTGTTTCAGGATTTCAATGGCTTCCCCCTTTGTAGCCAGGCATGATAAGACACAGTAGTTAACAGTACTTTGGTGTTGCTGCACTGTATGCCTTGGCATGCTAGCAGTGAGTGTTCAGCAACAGATGATCTATCTGCTTGTCCCAGCTGGCTATGTCTGTATGCTCCTTCAGTCGTGAGGCGATGCTGCATTTTGTAGTGCCTATGTACACCTGGCCGCACCTGCACGGGATCTTGTAGACACCTGCTTTAGAAAGAGGATGGTGCTTGTCTTTGGCAGACCTAAGTAGTTCCTGGATTTTCTTTGTTGGCCTATATATGGTTTTTACCCAGGGTACTACTCCAGTAGCCTCCCTATTCTGTCAGTTGCTTTCCCAATATACGGCAAAAAGGCTTTAGCTGCCGGCTGCTCCTCTTCTTTCTCCCTGGCTTTTGGATGCCTGGGATGGAGGGCTTGTTAGATATCTTTGTGGCTGTAGCCATTAGCGAGTAGGGCCATATTGAGATGGCTGAGCTGCTCATTGAAGTCCTGAGGTTGACAAAATCTAGCACGGTTGGCTAGTGTCTTAATTACTCCATATTTTTGTCATAGGTGGTGGTTGGAGGTCGTCTGAAGATAGCGGTCTGTGTGGGTCAGCTTGAGGTACACGGCTTGAAAGTATTCAAGTTGAGTGCTGTGTTCAGTCAATCAGTCATCATTGATCTCCATTTAGGGCTGTCGCCCAGGCGGCAGATTTCTTATCAGTTGTTTACCTAGTCTTTTCTTAAATTATTTCAGAGAAGTGAAAACGTTGAGTGAGAAGGGGAAACAAAACAATGTGACTGTGCAAAGGAACAGAATGCATTAAAGAGACAGGGTTGGATGTTGGATGCGCTTGAGAACGGTTGGCTGTTGAGAGAGCTCTTGCATTATTGTAGTGATAAAGTAGTGAAAACCTATTGAAATAGCTTAATTTTATGTATATCTGATTCATTTAGTGCTGTTTATATAGTGGTGTTTAGTGCTTGTTGGTAGAAATTGGGAGTAGTGATATTTATTTAAATTTTGTAACAAGTAATTCAGTTGGTCTTCAGTAAATTACGTTTTCTAGGTTAAGTAGGCTAGGTAGGTGTACCTTGTTTCGAATTTAGGTTTAGGAGATACTTTAGGTAATACTATTAACTTTTAAAATATTTGTAAATATCTGTAGGTTCGTTGGTTGTACGTACAAAGGCAGATTATCATAAGGAATAGTACAGTAACTTCTGCAGCAACTTCTCCGGTATTTCGTATAGATATCCGTTCAAACTATCGCGAAGGAAATAATTTACTACATTAAAAAACACGATACGCCTGTAAACTTCCATTTAAAAAGAAGTTAAAGAGATTACACGTAATAGTTAACAGTCGTTGTATTGTTATTGATTATTGTCACTCCTCATATTCAAATATTGCATTGTTGGCTACAGTCGTGAACAAAGGGTGTAGTGTAGTCAAGTAAATATAAATAAAAATCAGCTGACCTTGTATTCCATTCATTTGTACTTCTGAGTAGGTAGTTAGTATCCGTAATTTATATTTCGCTCCCTCGATCTTTCAGTATTTATGAGCGGTTAGCTAATAAAAATAAAGTTCATATATCCCAGTAATTGCAGTTCAAGTCCCTGGAGTAGTAGTAGTAGTAGTTTTGATAGAAATATTTGAGAAATTATTGTAGACAAACTCGTATTTTTCAGCAGGCCTAATTAAGGACACTTTTTTTTTTTCTCCGTCCCGTGGAGTAGGGAAAATAATAGTAATCCACCAGCTGTAATAATCACATAACCACATTTCAGTAGAATTGTAGTGAAGATAAGGTATAATATATTAGATAGTATCTTGCCAGTTATATTCGTTATTTTCTTCGTGTACGGCAAACCTTTTGATACTTAAGCATTTAACCAAACGCAGTGTAGTGTAGTGTAGATACATTGTAGTATAGATACAGTACATTTAGATAGTGCCGTATCTTGCCTGCTATATTCGTGTGTTATCTTTCGTGTGTATCTATTAGACCGTAATACTAATAAAAATTTGTCTAAGCATTTAGCTTCGTTGGTAATCTTTGAGTACAGTAGTTCTTGCAAATTTCATTTCTGTTGTGCTTAGTAGTGACATACGGTACGTTACCGGTATCGTAATTAGGATACGTCTGAAAGTAGTTTAAAAATTACTGTAGTGTACTGTACAGTAGTATACGAGTAATATCCTATTACAATTGAGTGTGCTTATTTTATTATTGTAAAATATTTGTGTAGTACTGGTGTAGTAGAGGTATCCGTAGAAACTCTTACTAAAATACTGTTGTTGTAATTAGGATAGGTTTAATTGCAGTTAGGAATTGTGTAGTTCTTGTGTATTACTTCCGATATTCAGTAATTAACAGCAGTTTTTATCCTGTTAGGGATTGTAGAATTAAAAAAAAAATAGAAGCACGACTAAGTACTATAGTAGTGTAGTCGTATATTAATTACCTTATTGTTGTGTACTATCCCAGACAATATATCCCTTCGTTCATTTATTTTTTGCAAATAAGTTATTTTATTTTTTTATTTTATTTTTTTCCCCCCGTAAAGAATGGCTAAGGAGCGCGAGTGTACTTATTGTGGGTGTGGTGAGGCATTGAGGGGTATGAGGGAGGAGTTGGAAAGTTTGAGGGAGATAATTACGATTCTCACAGAAGACAGGAAGGAAGATAGGACTCCCTCAAACAATGTACAGGTTACAGTAGATGTACAAGAGGGAGGGGAAGGAAAGGGAGGAGTTGTAGAAGACAGGTGGTCTAATGTTCTAAGGGGAAGGAGATTGCAGGCTAACGGCTCTATTCAGGATCAGAATTCAGGACAGGTGTCTGTGCAAAATCGGTACGAGTCACTCCAGGTAGAACAACAGAGGGAAGATGAGGGACAGGGAACTGTTGCTGAGATGTGTGGAAGTAGGAGGAAGGGAAAAGGTAGAAGGTAGGAAAGGGAAATGTAGAGTAGAGGATAGGAAAAGACAGGTGGAACAGGTTATGGGAAGGAGAAAAGGGAGGAGGAAGTAGCTTCTGCAGCTATCAGGAAAGATAGGGCTGATCAGGAGGGGAGGGGATCAGATGAGGTGGGGAGGGTTGAGGCTCTGGTCATGGGGGATTCCATCGTTAGACACGTGGGGAAAGTGTGTGGAGGAAAAGGAACCAGGGTAGAATGTTATCCAGGAATTAGGTTGAGGCAGATGTTGAGGAAAGTAGAAGAGAGGGAGGAGGGGATGGAGAAGGTGGTAGTGTTTCACGTTGGTACCAACAACGTAAGGCAAGCTGATATAAGTACCAACATAGTTGGAGATGTGTGGAATCTGGTAAATGCAGCACGGGTGAAGTTTAAGAAAGCGGAGATTGTTATTAGTGGAATACTGTGTAGGAGGGATACTGACTGGAGGGTGATTGGGGATTTAAATGAGACTATGGAGTGGGTATGTGGGAAACTGGGAGTGAAATTTCTAGATCCTAATGGGTGGGTAGGAGATAGGGATCTGTGCTCAGATGGCCTTCATTTAAACCGCAGTGGTACATATAAGTTAGGAAATTTGTTTGGAAGGATAATAGGGAGGTACATTCAGGGAAACGGGATGGCCTAGGGAGCGGTGATAAGGGAACAGGGAACTGGAAATCAAGTAGGGATGACATAAAATTGTTAGTGTTGAACTGTAGAAGTATTGTAAAGAAAGGAATAGAATTAAGTAATTTAATAGATATATATTTACCAGATATTGTAATAGGAGTTGAATCATGGCTGAGAAATGATATAATGGATGCAGAAATTTTCTCACGGCACTGGAGTGTGTATCGTAGAGATAGGATAGGAATGGCGGGAGGGGGAGTGTTCATTCTGGTGAAAGAAGAATTTGTAAGCTACGAAGAAGTTAAAGATGAGACACATGAAATTCTAGGTGTAAGGCTCATTTCTAAAGATAATAGGTAACTTGATATATTTGGAGTGTACAGATCGGGAAAGGGTAGCACTGACGCGGATTCGGAATTATTTGATAGGATAGTCAGCTATGTGGGAAACGACATGGAAAGAAATGTGATTGTAGCGGGAGATCTGAATTTGCCAGATGTAAATTGGGAAGGAAATGCGAACGACAGGAAGCATGACCAACAAATGGCAAATAAGTTAATATGGGAAGGACAGCTGATTCAGAAAGTGATGGAACCAACCAGAGGGAAAAATATCCTGGATGTGGTGCTGATAAAACCAGATGAGCTCTATAGGAAAACTGAAGTAATAGATGGTATTAGTGATCATGAAGCTGTTTTTGTGGTAGTTAAAAATAAATGTGATAGAAAGGAAGGTCTTAAAAGTAGGACTGTTAGGCAGTACCATATGGCTGATAAAGCAGGCATGAGGCAGTTTCTAAAAAGTAACTATGATCGGTGGAAAACGGTAAATAAAAATGTAAACAGACTCTGGGATGGGTTTAAAGAAATTGTTGAGGAATGCAAAAACAGGTTTGTACCTTTAAGGGTGGTAAGGAATGGTAAAGACCCACCTTATTATAATAGAGAAATAAAGAGACTAAGAAGGAGGTGCAGATTGGAAAGAAATAGTTAGAAATGGCTGTGGAAGTAAGGAGAAATTGAAGGAACTTACTAGAAAATTGAATCTAGCAAAGAAGGCAGCTAAGGATAACATGATGGCAAGCATAACTGGCAGTCATACAAATTTTAGTGAAAAATTGAAGGGTATGTATTGGTATTTTAAGGCAGAAACATGTTCCAAGAAGGACATTCCAAGAATAATTAATGAACAAGGGGAGTGTGTATGTGAAGATCTTCAAAAGGCAGAAGTATTCAGTCAGCAGTAAATGACATTTACAGTAAGATACAAAAGTTGAAAACTAGAAAAGCAGCTGGAATTGATCAGATTTCTGGGGATATACTAAAGACAATGGGTTGGGATATAGGACCATATCTGAAGTACTTATTTGATTATTGTTTGGTCGGAGGAGCTATACCAGATGAATGGAGAGTTGCTATAGTAGCCCCTGTGTAAAAGGAAAGGGTGATAGACATAAAGCTGAAAATTACAGGCCAGTAAGTTTGATATGCATTGTATGTAAGCTTTGGGAAGGCATTCTTTCTGATTATATTAGACATGTTTGTGAAATTAATAACTGGTTCGATAGAAGGCAATTCGGTTTTAGGAAAGATTATTCCCCTGAATCTCAACTTGTAGGATTCCAGCAAGATATAGCAGATATCTTGGATTCTGGAGGTCAAATGGACTGTATCGCGATTGACCTGTCTAAAGCATTTGATAGGGTGGATCATGGGAGACTACTGGCAAAAATGAGTGCAGTTGGACTAGACAAAAGAGTGACTGAATGGGTTGCTATATTTCTAGAAAATAGATCTCAGAGAGGTAAGAGTAGGTGAAGTTTTGTCTGACCCTGTAATAGTTGAGAGGGGAGTTCCTCAGGGCAGTGTTATCGGACCTTTATGTTTTCTTATATATATAAATGATATGAGTAAAGGAGTGGAATCGGAGGTAAGGCTTTTTGCGGATGATGTTATTCTCTATAGAGTGATGAATAAGTTACAAGATTGTGAGCAACTGCAACGTGACCTCGAAAATGTTGTGAGATGGACAGCAGGCAATGGTATGTTGATAAACGGGGTTAAAAGTCAGGTTGTGAGTTTCACAAATAGGAAAAGTCCTCTCAGTTTTAATTACTGCGTTGATGGGGTGAAAGTTCCTTTTGGGGATCATTGTAAGTATCTAGGTGTTAACATAAGGAAAGATCTTCATTGGGGTAATCACATAAATGGGATTGTAAATAAAGGGTACAGATCTCTGCACATGGTTATGAGGGTGTTTAGGGGTTGTAGTAAGGATGTAAAGGAGAGGGCATATAAGTCTCTGGTAAGACCCCAACTAGAGTATGGTTCCAGTGTATGGGACCCTCACCAGGATTACCTGATTCAAGAACTGGACAAAATCCAAAGAAAAGCAGCTCGATTTGTTCTGGGTGATTTCCGACAAAAGAGTAGCGTTACAAAAATGTTGCAATGTTTGGGTTGGGAAGAATTGAGAAAAGAAGAAGAGCTGCCCGACTAAGTGGTATGTTCCGAGCTGTCAGCGGAGAGATGGCGTGGAATGACATTAGTAGACGAATAAGTTTGAATGGCGTTTATAAAAGTAGGAAAGATCACAATATGAAGATAAAGTTGGAATTCAAGAGGACAAACTGGGGCAAATATTTATTTGTAGGAAGGGGAGTTAGGGATTGGAATAACTTACCAAGGGAGATGTTCAATAAATTTCCAATTTCTTTGAAATCGTGTCGGAAAAGGCTAGGAAAGCAACAGATAGGGAATCTGCCACCTGGGCGACTGCCCTAAGTGCAGATCAGTATTGATTGATTGATTGGTTGTTAAGGGAAAAGTGTAAATAAAATTGCAATGGACTTAGCAGCTGGAAGAGTTTGTAAAACTTGTCATTTTCATAACTCGGCACCCTCTCTGCCTACACTCAGTTGAGTTTTTTAGACTCTACTGTATCTTGTTTCTTGTAATTTGTTTCGCCTTAATAATTTTTTCTTGAGATTATGCACTCATTATTTATTTGTAATTCCTTCTTATTTTCTTTATAGGACCGCTCCTCCACCTCGGCCAGAGCCTGTAATTATTAACTGTAAGTAACAGTTTATGGCTATGAATGAAAATCTGGAAAATGTTATGATTTTATTAAATTGGGTTTATATACAGAGTGGTCTACCAGCCACTTGAAATTTAGTTTCACGCAACCCATAGATAACCTAAAAATATTGATACCTATTGTTCTACAGGACTAGTAAAACAAGTATGTTTGGGTTTAAACTTGACAATACAGGTGAAATCGTTAGCGCCAATGGTGATTCCATGACAGGAATTCAGTAACTCTAATGAATTCACAATAATTTCACAGCTGCAAATAACACTTAATTTAGAATAGGAAGTCTATGAACAGTACCATATAGATTGAGATCATAACTACTGAGTATCAGGTCTCACCGTGGCTATGGCAGCAGATTGTGTGCTGTTAAGATTATGAGTCTGTGGAAAGACAGGTTCAAACCCCCTTTTCTCGTTAGGTCTATTACTGTTGATATGGTATGGGTACATTCCTAGTAATTCCAAAGAATAGATTTTTATTTGGCCTTGAAAAGGTCCATTTGTATCACGTTACATAGCACCATTGTTGTAAGAATGTGATTCATCCAAAAAGAAGACTGCTGATAAAAATACATTATTGGCTACTTTGTGTAATATCCATTCACAAAATGCTCCTGGAGGGTTGAAGTGAGATTGTGTATCTCCTGATGTAATTGTCAATGGTATGGTTGAAATTTATGTAATACACAATAGATGACTGATATATTAGTATATTGTACAAGTGCTCTTTTATTAATATGAGGGACATTCCAGACAGCGTCTGTCACATCGGCAATAGCCTTAAATAAAGCTCAGTCATTGATTGATTGATTGATTGATTGATTGATTGATTGATTGATTGAAGGACAACCTCTTCATTTTGACCTGACAATATTCCTCTTGAGTGGATAAAATCTGAATTTCGTGCATCCCCTAAAACATCTGGAGTTAAGTTATGTGGCGCTTACAGAATGATAAGCCTTATGAACCATTTGTTGGAAGTTTTTGTGATGGACATTCTCAGAAGAATATACAAGCTCTGCAAAGATCAAATTTCGCCAACACAATTTGGATTCCAATATGCAACAGGCACATGGGAAACTCCATTCAGCGTACAGGTGGTATTTCAGCAATGCAGAGACATTTGTGACATTGACTGTCAGAATGTCTTTAATAGAGTGAAATACAGTATTAAGATATATCAGCCTATATGACCAAGATCTGAGAATTATTGCCAATTTATGCTTCTCTGAGATTAGGAGGTGAGAATACAGAAGATGTATCCAACAGGGTATAAGGAAGGGTTGTATGTCTCCATTGCTATTTAACATACTGTATATTCAAAATGTGTCTTCAGAGAATGACCATTATGCTATGGAGGTGGATATTGTCTAGTTAACATATTTATTTGATTACAGTTTCCAGGTCACAGGTTTAAGTCTGCATGAGGAGACATGAGACACGGTGGTACATTAATAACCACTGTAGTCGCCATGATTTTGAATGCAAGCATTCAAATGTGCATGCATTGTGCCATACAGGTGCCATTCATCATTTTAGAGGGATGGAGTTCCATGGCTCTAGCACTTGGTCACTCAAATCAGCAATGGTTAATAGTGGTATTGGATGATACTGGATTTGGTCACTCAAATCAGCAATGGTTAATAGTGGTATTGGATGATACTGGATTTTTCATTCCATTCGTACTCAATGGGCGAAAGGTCTGGAGATCTTGCAGGCCAAGGCAACTGGTCGATTCTCTGTAGAGCAGGTTGGGTGACAGCACTGATATGAGGATGAGCATTATCCTGTTGGAAAACACCTCGGCACAGACAGCTCAGTCACCAGTCTGATGTACAAATCAACTGTCCAGGTTCTTGGGATAATGACAAGAGTGCTCCTGCTATCAAAGGAATTGGACCATAACTCCTGGTGTAGGTCCAGTGTATCGACACCTCAGACAGCTTGGTTCCAAGCATTCACTTGGCCTCCTTCTTACCAACCTACAGTCATCACTGGCACCAAGAAAGAAATGGCTCTCAAATAATGAAAATACAACAGATTTCCTCTATGTCCTCTAATAAGCTCTAGTTTGACACAACTGAAGTCACAGATGCCACTGATTTGGAGTTAGTGGCAAGAACACTACAGGATGCCTGGCTTGGAGCTGTCCCTCATATGAAAATGAAATACTGCATGGCTATTTTTTTGCTATTTGCTTTACGTCGCACGAACACAGATAGGTCTTACGGCGATGATGGGATAGGAAAGGCCTAGGAGTGGGAAGGAGCGGCAGTGGCCTTCATTAAGGTACAGCCCCAGCATTTGCCCGGTGTGAAAATGGAAAACCACAGAAAACCATCTTTAGGGCTGCCAGCAGTGGGGAGTACGGCTTTTAGTGTCGGGAGTGTCCAAGGACAACTTCGGCTTGCCAGATGCAGGTCTTTTGATTTGGTGCCCGTAGGCGACCTGCACATCTTGATGAGGATGAAATGATGATGAAGACGACACATACACCCAGCCCCCGTGCCAAAGAAATTAATCAATTATAGTTAAAATTCCCGACCCTGCCTGGAATAGAACCCGGGACCCCTGTGACCAAAGGCCAGCACTCTAACCATTTAGCCACCGAGCCAGACTGTCCCTCAAATAATTGATTTGTTGCAGTTCGCTGTGTCACTCTGATGCCAAATGAAAGTAATGGCTGCTGCAGATGCGATAAAATCCACCACAGCCATGCTGCAAGTATGGCAGTCTTCCCTCTCTGCAGTGGCCCGTGTGTGACCAGACCCCGGTCTTCTTGAGACAGTACCTACTGTTGACCATCGTTGCTAACACCAGTGCACTGTCTCTGTCAAGTAGTTTTCTGCAGTATCACGGAAAGAACATCCACCTTCTCATAGTCCTATTACATGGCCTCGTTCAAACTCAGAAAGCTGGTGATACAGCCTTCTTTGTCTCCATAAAGGCATATTTTACTCGGACCTACCTCACACCATCAACAGTGGATGATGACTACTGCTCACGAAGTATACAGCGCGTGCTCAAAGCAAGATATTCACTTTACAAAGGTGAAAAATGAGAGTATCCTCCTATTCAATACAATAAATATTCCGTCATTAGATGGAGTAAACAAATTCAAACATGTTTCGGTTCGTTTGAGCCATCTTCAGTGAAAAATGAGGGGAGATTTGAAATAATTTACATAATATAAGTTGAAAAAATGCTAAAAAAACATAATGAAGGAGCAAATGATAAAACAAACAAAAAAGAGCCTAGACGGAAACAAAATTAGTACAAATATACAATACTTACATCAATAAGCAGAGCAAAAAACAACTCACTGTGACTAAATTCAGTGAAAAGGTGTTAATTTAAAATAATAATTGAAACTAAAAACTGTGTTAACCTAAGAAAACAAAGGAATGAAAAAACAAATGATGCAGACGGAAATGAACAATAGTAGCACATGGTGAGGTTGTGGACCTCATAGTTTACAAAATATTGTTTAGTAACAATAACAAACAGGTTGAAATCACTGTCGAAAATCATCCTTGTAGAAACCCATCACATTAAATTGGTCAGGAGGGGAGCGGGATCAAACATTTTTGAGAAACCAAGCCTGATATGACGTGCAGGCGAAAAGCCTGTGACAAGGAAAAAACACCAATGATATTTAAAGCTTTAGAAACAACAGCATTCTCAAAATCTTCTCAATCTAGCAGTCCCTTTCTTGATTATTGTTTCATAATGTTGGCTGGTGTCTTGCCTTATTATAAAGGGTCGGAAGGCCCGCGATATAAAGTTGAAAAGCTGTTTTAGGCAGAAGACAGATGCATAGTAAACTGTAAGTGGTCTAGCAGAAACCGTCAATGAAACTCTAATCTGTAATGGAAAAATGAGGTTGTGTGAGAAACATGGGGTGATAAGTAAAAAGTGTAGAATGGGTGTGAAGAAAGCTTAAACTTACGGTGTTTAGCAGGTGGTTGTCCTCTCAAATGGCCTGGCCTCTCAAAGTAACGGTCTCGTTCGCGTGATTGAGTCTATTGTCGGTTCGACTGTGTTTGCTAGGATGGAAGGAGCGGAGGGGGAAGGGGTGCTGTTGTTTCTAAAGCTTTAAATATCATTGGTCTTTTTTCCTTGTCACAGGCTTTTCGCCTGCACGTCATATTAGGCTTGGTTTCTCAAAAATGTTTGCTCCCGCTCCCCTCCTGACCAATTTAATGTGATGGGTTTCTACAAGGATGATTTTCGACAGTGATTTAAACCTGTTTGTTATTGTTACTAAACAATATTTTGTAAACTATGAGGTCCACAACCTCACCATGTGCTACTATTGTTCATTTCCGTATGCATCATTTGTTTTTTCATTCCTTTGTTTTCTTAGGTTAACACAGTTTTTAGTTTCAATTATTATTTTAAATTAACACCTTTTCACTGAATTTAGTCACAGTGAGTTGTTTTTTGCTCTGCATATTGATGTAAATATTGTATATTTGTACTAATTTTGTTTCCGTCTAGGCTCTTTTTTGTTTGTTTTATCATTTGCTCCTTCATTATGTTTTTTTAGCATTTTTTCAACTTATATTATGTAAATTATTTCAAATCTCCCCTCATTTTTCACTGAAGATGGCTCAAACGAACCGAAACATGTTTGAATTTGTTTACTCCATCTAATGACGGAATATTTATTGTATTGAATAGGGGGATACTCTCATTTTTCACCTTTGTAAAGTGCTCAAAGCAAACTTGCTTTGCAAGGTCATAGTGGCATTACTAGTGCAACTTTTCATCGACCAGCATGCAAATTTGAATAGGCATCATCTTTCAGATGTGCAAACATGCCTCTCAAATTTCATTTATCTAGCAGAACTCCTTCTTGGTATTGGAATTTCATTTTCTGCCAGTACATTTGGATTTAAGCTTGTAGTAGAAGAATTAGAATTAACATAAATAAATACATAAATAGTATAATTTTAATTTAAATTAAATTAAGAATTAATCAAATTTTAAATTGAGTTCATTAGTTAAACAGTTTCAGTTTTGCACCCTAAAAGGGATGACATGTTTTTTCAGAATGAGACCACAGTTATTCCTACTGTTGCATCTTATAATGTCTTACAATATATAGGAAGAATAACAAGTTCAGTGACCCAGCCAGGGAAGAAAGGGTAGAAAGAAATAAAAGGCAAAGAAACAAAGTAGCAAAAATATGGTTAATATGGTTGTTTGATCCTGTATTGACTTGTCTGAATCTATTACAGAACTATTTAAAATAGTTTTACTTGTGTCTGCCTTGTCGATACACATTATAATGATAGAAAACTATTTATTTTACCATACATGTTTTGGGAAAATCATCCATTCCCTTCATCAGTGAAGTTTTCTATCATTATAAGGTGTATTGACAAGGTGGACTCAAGTAAAACTATTTTAAATAGTTCTGTAATAAAATGCAGCTGTGTCATTCAGTCAAAAAAATATATTGCTCCTGAACTGAGCCCATCACCACATTACATTTCCATCGCCTGGCTTTCTCAACGTAGAAAGACTTGGACCAGTCCCAGAGCAAGGCATAACACACACAAACCACACCAAGAAGCAACACCACTTCTGTTACCAGGTTTGCTCTACATAAAAGGACTTAAACCGGTTCTTGATTATGACCTAACACACATCCAGTCTCAAACTTCAAATAGAAGTGACACCTGTAACAGAACAATAGACAACAACCAAGGGAATGTAGAATAGAAAGATAACAAAGGCAAGATAACATCATAATCCGGCAATGATGCAATAATGGTTACAACTATGACATCATTTACATAACATACACATTTTGTTCTCAAGACATCCCATTTCAAGTAGTGAATTTCACAAGCAGAGATTTTAAATAGCACAAACCATATATAATGATTGTTTAAAGTTTAACATCCCAACAAAGATATGTAAAATCACCAGTCTTAACCGAAACACAATTACAAGGTGATGTGGCCATGCTACAGTTCAAGATAGACTGAAAATTAATTTATATACATAAGCGGGACTTTTATGTTAATCAGAAGAGATGCATCAGAAATGACTGTTTAAATACAATCAGGACCACATATCTGATTTTAAAAATACAGTACATGGAATTATTCTTAGTGCCTATTAACCTAAGATTTAAAAATAGAAATAAAACAAAACTATTTAATATGGTTCAACAATGCACATTTTCAGCCCGCCTGGTAGCCATGAGTGTTATGCCATCAAGTCTATAGGGTCTGATACCATGGTTAGCTGGTTTGAGTCCCATTGGTTGAAAAAAAAATCTCCATTAGAATGTTGGCCGTTATGGTAGGAAAAGTGGTAGTGTACAATTTCTAATCACTAGACTGTGTGTCCAAAGCCAGTATTCAGTGTTCATATGGAGTGAGGTCATATGGTGCTTTTGATTGTGATCTGCTGTCGGATGGATTTGTTAAGCCTTAAGCAGACCCATTGGTGTTATTCAACAGGAGTGGGATGTGTACCAACACCTAGTTTCAACCCTCTCCCCACCACATTTTCTTCATCATCCCATATCCAGACATGCAGGTCGCCCAAGGGTGTCAAGTAGAAAGATTACACCAGGTGAGCTGAACATATTCTTGGACACTCGTGACACTAAAGGCTGTATGATAAATAAATAAATATACTAATTAATTGAAAATTTAATTAATTAAATTTCACCAACAGTATATCTCAATCTTAAAATGGTTAATTCCTTTTACTCAGGGACTGGGAGTTTGTGCTGTCAGCGGCATTCCTGCAACTCATACACCACACATTGACTCCTTTCTTTTAGCAACACAGAAGCTATTCCATCTACTCCCTTACCTCCTCTTTTCTCCCCAGTTTCTACCATCACTTAGTGATAAAGCTCTGTTAGATTCAGATTATCATCATTGCAAATTTTAAAATTGTATAGTTATCTTGTTTGTACAAATGTACCTTAATATTTCTTCCTTGCTGGTCATAATTTGTCATACATGTGATATTCTTTTGAGTTTATACCACGTGAAATGAGACAAATTATAGGAAACCTATACGTTTCACAAAGAATTTGCTGTACTTCTACAGAAATGGACCATTACTTCTAATAATGCTGAAAGGTTTGAATTCCACTAGTTATTGTTCTCTTGATGAAAAAGTATGTTAGACTTACCAGGTGGCTCATTGTGTGCTATTATATCTGCAGAAGTGCTTCATGTTGCCATATTTACATCGAAGGTTAGGTGATTTCTTGGCTGTGAGGTTTTGAAAGAGAAAATGACGTGGTCATCAAAGTGACAAAAAAAGGGGGGGAAATTAGTTGTAAAAAATAAAATTCTAAATAAGCAAATCAATCAATCAGTCAGTCAATCAATCAATCAATCAATCAATCAATCAATCAATCAATCAATCAGTCAGTCAAGGAGAGGAAATCAAACCTCAATCAGTCATCAATGATCTACATTTAGGACAGTCACCTAGGTGGCAGATTCCTTATTAGTTGTTAAACTAGCTTTTTCTTAAAAGTTTTCAAAGAACTTGGAAATTTATCAAACATTTCCCTTGATAATTTATTCCAATCCCTTACTCTTTGTCCTGTAAATGAATATCTGCTCCAGTTTGTCCTCTTGAATTCCAACCTTATCTTCCTAAGATGATCTTTCCTACTTTAAAAAGCTTTGTTCAAGCTTATCCATCTACTAATTTCATTGTGATACAAATTCTTATAATTTTGTTGAATACCACCTATTCAATACAATAATAAGGTAATAAGAACTTACATATTTATTAAACTGTTAATATGGTACATGTTTTGCTCCTTTTTGTGAGCATCCAATTATCATATACTTAAGGTTATATAAGATCGTTAATCTATTCTATTACCGGGCGAGTTGGCCGTGCGCGTAGAGGCGCGCGGCTGTGAGCTTGCATCCGGGAGATAGTAGGTTCGAATCCCACTATCGGCAGCCCTGAAGATGGTTTTCCGTGGTTTCCCATTTTCACACCAGGCAAATGCTGGGGCTGTACCTTAATTAAGGCCACGGCCGCTTCCTTCCAACTCCTAGGCCTTTCCTATCCCATCGTCGCCATAAGACCTATCTGTGTCGGTGCGACGTAAAGCCCCTAGCAAAAAAAAAAAAAATCTATTCTATTGGGTTAAAATATGCTTTGTAAACCTGATTGACAATTCTTATAATATTCTACAAGTCGTATAACAATAAAATTATGTCTTTAAGTTAAAACGTATTTGTCTAAAATCTATCTAAAATGTATTAACAAAACTCATCTGGTGAGCATCCTTTAAAATCATATTAAAAACTTTTTGAGATCTGGCTAATTGTATTGATTCAATGTTGCTTGACTTGTATGATTGTCGTTGAAACTTCATTAACTATATTAACAATTTTCTACATTTGATAATTGCCTATGTTATGAACATTTGACTTGTTCTCGATGTTGCTGGAGTAACATTTGTACAAATTTATTGGCATTGATCCTATGTTGTCAGTACGAGAGAATTTTTTATGGATAAACTTGTTGGTGCAATACTAATGTCATTCCATACTATCTCTCCAATTACAGCTCAAAACACTGAGCTCGATAGCTGCAGTCGCTTAAGTGCGGCCAGTATCCGGTATTCGGGAGATAGTAGGTTCGAACCCCACTGTCGGCAGCCCTGAAAATGGTTTTCCGTGGTTTCCCATTTTCACACCAGGCAAATGCTGGGGCTGTACCTTAATTAAGGCCATGGTCGCTTCCTTCCCACTCCTAGCTCTTCTCTGTCCCATCGTCGCCATAAGGCCTATCTGTGTCGCTGCGACGTAAAGCACCTAGCAAAAAAAAAAAAAAAAAAACAGCTCAAAACAAACATTAGAGTCAGACATCTCGTCTCCTTACTCTCAAGTCTTCCCTGCCCAAAGTATGCAATTTTTTCGTAATGCTACTCCTATGTCGGAAATCACCCTGAACAAATCATGCTGGTTCCCTCTGAATCTTTTCCAGTTCTTGTATCAAGTAGTCCTGGTGAGGGTCCCATACACAGGAACCATACTGTAATTGGGGTCTTACCAGAGACTTATATGCCCTCTCCTTTACATCCTGACTACAATGCCTAAATACTCCCAAAATCAGGTGAAGAGATCTGTGACCTTTCTTAACCCGTCAGCAACGGAGACCTTTTCACTGCCACTTTACTCAGCAGATGGCAGCAATTCCGATATGAGCACTAAGAAAATGCAGCGTCTTTAAAAATTCCCTGTTACAACAGTTTTGCTGAGATTATTTTCTTATGTTTACAGTGGAGACTCAAAAGAGTATAGTTTACATTCATTAACTTTATATTTACCTTTAGTGTAGTAATGGAGAAGAAACCTTCCACATTTTGTTTGGAATGAAAGTGATGTCTTGTATATGCCTGGATTGTTTTACAATGCAATGAAAACTACATAGGGTAATTGTGCCTTGGGAGCTTTGAGTGGAAGAACCAGGAACAATAGTTCAAAGATTCATATAGCAAAAATCCTAGGTCAGTGGGACAATTAGTCCATGAGGAAGAGGGCATATAATTTGGAGTATTTTATCGTCCATTACTTGGCTGCACACACCATTCCGTATGTTATGCGTCCACTCATGCTTTGTTCAGTTCAGTCTGGTGTAGAGCTGTTATTGTCTAATTTATTAAAACTTAATTACTTCTCTTTCATTCAAACTGCACCATGGTACCATGCAATGTCGTATTTCAAAGTGACAGCGTGTCAAGTAATTACGAATCGTAAGAGTTTCAAGGCATTGAAAGAATTACAGGAATTTCCACCAGATGATGTTAACATTCATATCAGTAAAGAGATAGTGACTTATACTATCAGTCTACTTAAGGGAACATCCTGCAATGAAACATACATCTACTAGAATGCAGCAAAAATTTAAGCTTATATGCTCTCAAGTAGAAAGAGATCAGACTATTTCAAACACTTCAGAAGGAAGAAAGAAACATTTGTTTGGGCTGATTCATATATACAAGGAAGGCAGAGATCTTCACCTTCAAAGATACCACTTCCATCTCTGCAACTTTAACAAGCTAGAACAAAATGAAGTTAGACCTACAGGGGTCTATACCACACATAGAGGTCAGTAGCATGTGAAGAAAAGGTCTGTACGACATACGAAGATCAGCATCAAAAGGTTAATAACCTCGTTAATATGATTACGCCAACGAAGATCATTCCTTATATTAACACCTAGGTACTTACCTTTGGTATATACAGCCCATTTAGGCCTCGACCTGCCAAAATGACTGCTGCCCAACCAGATGGATTGCAGATGTTGGAAGGTCATGTTGTTTGTGTGACAACAGTCTTAGCTATATTGCTTGGCTTTTGTGAGTGGGCAAAAATAAAAATCAGGTGGAATGAGAGGAGGGGAAAGCAAAGAGAAATAAAATTAACAAGAGGATGTAGAGATCAGCATATAGGTATATGAAATGAGGGAACAGGAAAGAGAAATCATTTAGAATGTTAAGGGCATAGATTATATTAATTGATATCTGTTACAAGTAGGCAGAGACCAAGCTTGTAGTAATATGAAATGGTAGGCGCCATTATGATAGCCATACAACTCCTGTTTTATGTAGAATGTGAACCATAGGAAAGAGACCTTTTATTTCAAGAATCCCACAATCATTGGTCTCAGATTTGAACTGCAGCTGCCTTCTTGGGAAGGCAGCGATGATGTCACTTAGTTATCACCCCCTTGATACGAATAGAAATACACTGGAACCTCGATATCTTGAATCACCTCATGAGCCAAAAATTTATTTAGAGTTATAGGAATTTCGAGATGTAGAGAATACCGTTTTTGAGCTTGTATAGAACATAACTGAATCATATGTATCTACGGGCTTATTCTGAATACATTATTTTTAACAGTACTTAAAAATATACAAACAAACTCTATTTTACAGCAACACTTTAATTATAACCCTTATTATAGTAACTTTTTAGAAAACGGGATACAGTACATACAGTAGTGAAACAACAAACATACCTCCATTAACACCTTTGAAAAAATCCATTAGTCTCTTCTGTTTGTTACTATTAACCTTTCCTCCCTTCACGTTGAAACTTCTTGTCAACACTACGCAGCTGAGATTCGTAACTGGAGCTTGTCATCCAAGACTTCAGCGGTTGCTTTCGCACGTGACCGGTAATTAATTCACACCCAAGAAACAGCGAGGCTTTACCGATTTTCCGATCATTAGAATTTTTAGTTTTTTGTTTCCCGTCATATTAGCTCCCATCATCACTGTAACCCTGTCTTTACTTGTTAACTGTTCCTCAAAAACTACAGATGCTGCATTGCACAGTTAATGTTGCACAAAATTCGAGTTACAAAGTATTTTTTGCTTTAAGTGGAGAAATGTTTGCTTCGAGAAATCGAGAAATTTGTGTAACCAAATTTCAAGTAATAGAGAAATAAATCCACGTGAAGAATAGGACAAACAGCTGGGAAATTTAAGTTACTTCAAGATACTGAAATAATGGAGGTTCAAGGTATTGAAGTTTGACTGTAGATCTCATTGTTTGGTTTTCTTGCAATGTAGCACCAAGGATTATTTAATATATCAATGTTACCATGGACAAATTGAATCAACCACTTAGCAGTCAGAAGTGTATGAATTTTGAAAAATTAAATGGAGGCAGTGAAGGACATGGAAGAGAACTAACTACCTACCTACCTACCTACCTACCTACCCAGACCTTTAATGGCTGACAGTCTGCCATTGCTTAAGTCATGCCCTGCATGCCTGTAAAAATTATTTGGATGTTTGCATATTTCCACCATTTCCTTCATGATTTGGCACCTCTTGTGCTTGATGCAACTAAGAGCTCAACATATTGAAATACAACAGAATGACCTAAAAGTAGGATAGGTGTGTTCACTGATTCCTAATTTCTCTGGCTGGTAGAGATGGGATTTCTTTCATGTTACTTCATACAAATCTCCAAGGACTGGCATATTTGACCAATGTACACCTTGCCTCAAACTTTCTTTGTGGATCAGTGGTAGGGTTGTTCGCCTCCAAATCCCTAGATCAAAGCTACAAATCTCTTAGAAGTATCTGGATATTTGAAGGGTACAAGAAAGTCCATTCGGCACTCTGTTTCATAGAATGAGGTGGACATGTAAAATATCTCTGGTGACACATTTGATGTTTACTTGACAAAATCCATATTTAAGTTTCCACCATAGGTTGCCCAACTGAAATTCATTTTACAGGGAATTTTGTTCAGTCCAGGATATTGTAGGAGTGGTATGAAAGATTAATTGTTTGCGATTTTAAATCTGGAAGTATAGCAGATCTGTTACTTTATTTGTATGCCACCAGAACCTTTGTGGGAATTTATCATCATTAATTAGGTTGTGTATTAGGATATACCACTCAATTCAGTCAGGTGGTATGGAAGAAGAATTGTTTTTAGAACAAGCCTACCAGGAATGTTGTAGATCTGTTATGTTACAAGCAGCAGCACTGGTTATGACAGCACAGGAGAAGATTGAAGGAACAGAGTTTGTTATCAGTGGGATACTGTGTAGTAATGACTGGAGAATAACTGGGGATTTAAATGAGACTATGGAGTGGGTATGTGGGAAATAGGAAGTGAGATTTGTAGATCCTAATGGGTGGGTAGGAGACAGGGATCTGTGCTCAGATTGCATTCACATGAACTGCGATGGTATGTCTAAGTTAGGGGCTTTGTTTGGAAGAGATATAGGGAGACACATTAAAGAGAATGGGATGGACTAAGGAGCAGAGATGAGAGTATAGGTAGCTGAAAGTCAAGTAAGTATAATATAAAAGTTGTTAGATTAAGGCCATGGCCGCTTCCTTCCCACATCTAGGCCTTTCCTACCCCATCGTCGCCATAAGACCTATCTGTGTTGGTGCAGAAAATTGAAAAGAAAAAAAAAAACTGTTAGCATTAAATTTTAGAAGTATTGTAAAGAAAGGAATAGAATTAACTATTTTAATATATATAGAAATTTTCACTAGATATTGTATTAGGTGTTGAATCATGGTTCAGAAGTGATATTACGGTTGTGGGAGTTTTCTCATGGAAATGGAGTGTTTATTGTAGGGACAGGGTAGGAATGGTAGGAGGGGTATTATTAATACTGGAGAAAAAAGAATTTGAAAGCTACAAGAAAAGTATAATAAATATGAAATGCTATGTGTAAGGCTTATCTCTAAAGATAATAGGCAACTTGGTGTGTTTGTGGTGTACAGAACTGGAAGGAGTGACGTTGATGCGGAATTATTGGATAATTATTATTATTATACAATCTTCCTGCAACAGCTGCAGGTTGCCCAAAGACAAAGAGTACCTTCACAACAATAATGGATGTGGATACAATAGATAATGTGTTCGTATGATGTTAAATGTAGGCAGGTTCATGGAGAATGATGCTAAAAGGAAAGTCATTGTAACAGGTGATCTACTTACCAAATGTTAACTGGGAAAGTAATGCGAATGACAGAAAGCATATCCAAAAAATGGTGGATATGTTAATCTGGGAAGGAAAGCTGAATTAGGAACTAATGTAACCAAATGTTGGGTAAAATATTCTAGATGTTATGCTGATAAAACCAGATGAGCTCTATAGAGAAAATGAAGTGATAGATGGTACATATAAGTGATCATGTAGATCGCAGTTAAAAATTAAGACAGTAGAAAAGGAGGTTATAAAAGTAGGACTATTAGGCTGAAAACATAGTGGAACAGTGAGTAAAGTAGCTAAATCAAACTAATATTTGCAAGTGGGAGCTGGCGTAGTGCAGCAGAGAGCAAGCGTCACTTTTTATCTCGAGGAGAGAGCAAAGCGGAGCATTCACTGCTCTTATCACTGCATTTATATCTTGGATATAATATGGATATTGATCAACTAATTAGTGCTGTTTTCATTCGTAATACTCTGTAAGACCAGAAGGATGCACAACACCACATTCACTTTGTTTTAGATAAGCTTAGAGATGAAGCTGCTGCAGAAATGAAAATAAATATGTCGAGATACAAAAGTACTGTGGTATATCTTCAATGATTTTGCATGTGCCATTAATTTAAGGTAGGTATATTAATGCACTACTATAATGAAGGGCAAATCTATCTAATTCCAATATAATAAGCTTTAATTACTTGTTATTCTATGTGAGTTGAAAATCCATAATGTTTCAAATCATGCAACAATAACTGATGGTTTTATATTTATAAAATGGTAGTTATTAACCCTGACAGTAACACCATACGTTTTTCTGACATGTTGTGCGAATGAATGCCATCTATTCCTCTTAAGGAGGGGAGAGTTATCCCCTCCACCACCTCTATTCCTTGTTCATTCCATCTGGTAACTTTAATGTAACTTTAAATAATAGGCTTTGAGTGACACGTCTTCGAAACGTAAAGCGATATTTATAGACATGTTACTGTCAGGGTTAAAGACAACTCATGCATCTCATATAATTATATGACATATTTTATGTAGAATACAAATTGGTTATGCTATACAGCAACTAAAACAGTGCTTATTGTTGTTGTTGTTGTTGTTTGTTGTTATTTTTATTATTAACAACCTTTTAATGACAGGCATTGAAATCGCTTACACACACTTTCTGGATGAACTATTTTAAATTGCACTTACTAAAATGTGTTTATTTTCATTGTTTATTGCTAAACAAGGATGAAACTAAAATAGATTTAAACGTAATAGAGCAATATGTCTAACAGTGCTATTACTGTAGTTAAAAACCTTGTTCCGAGATGGTGCAGATCTTTTCAGGTTCACCATCAATGGAGGTGAGTTGCATGTACCATTTTAACCATGTACCAGCCCTCTGCTTCCACTTACTTGTGCCAGGCTCCTCACTTTCATATATCCTATCTGACATACCTTGGTGAACTCTTGTTCTTTTCCTGTCCCAATGGTATTAGAGCATTCAAGGCCTAGGGAGTCTTTCATTTTCACGCCCTTCGTGGTCCTTGTCTTTCTTTGGCCAGTAACTTCATTTTTCAAAGTGTCAGATCCCGTCCATTCTTTCTCTCTGATTAGCATCATATTGAGTGCTTAGTTAGGGTTACCAGATGACAACGGCTCGAAAGCAGGACTTTTGAGTTCAAAAAGCAGGACAAAACCAGGACAACATTAAAATTGCTTAAATTTTTTGTTAAAACCATTTATTTAGCATGCCTTATTCATATTGCTTGGCTACAAGTGAAGTCTAGAAAGCAGGAATGTCACTGACAATTTATTTATGTTGATTGTACTTATCAGAGCTACTAATTTTATTGAGCAACTCCTTATTATCTCTTAAATAGTCATAAAACTGGTTACAAGTGAAGTCTTTCATGTTAAATTTCACTGACAACTATTTCACAGAGTCAACACCTAACCTATTTCTTTCCTTGGTCCACTGTGTATTTATTAAAGAAAAATGTCTTTTTACGTTGGCATTATGTGCAGGAATTGCAAAATACACTTCTGCCAATTTCAGTAGCTTGGAAGAACATGTAATATTGACACTATTTAGAATACCAGCCCATTATTTATCGACTGGTTCCTTCAAGAAATTCTCATTCTGCTTTTGCACTTCAACATACTTTTGAAGATTTACAAATTGGTCAAATAATCTAACATCATCAATGTGTACACCTTTAGCACTAAGATATTTAACAGTATCTTCAAGGTCAGTCCAGTTGAAATCTGAAGTTAAGGTCATCCATTTAAAAGTACCGAATTCTTCAAGTGGTTGTAACCATTTTCCAAGGTACTCCAGGCATGCATTATATACATCATGGACTTCTTTCATGAAGGAATCACTGTCTTCCTGCAACCCTTCCTCCTTCAAAGTTTTCATCATTTCTTTCACTTTCATAGGAACAAAATTATTTGAAAAACAAGCTTGTAAAATGCCAACAGTTTCTTCAAGTGCCTGTTTCACTTCAATAATGGAATTAGTCTCTTTTTCAACATGAAGAATGTTCTCTTGAAAGACTGACATTAAAGACTGGCAAAATATTAAATACATTTCACTTAACTTATTGGTGAAAAACTAGTTCAAAATTGTTGGCGGGTTATCCACAGATATAAAATAAGACCAAAGTGCTGGATACAGTTCAAGCATCCTTTCAACAGCTGGAAAAAGTCACAACCAACGAGTCTTTGTATGTTACAATAGCGATTTGTAATTCACATCAACAAATTCACAAAAAAGTTTTTAGCTCTTCATTCCTTATTGTGAATGTAGAAAAGTAGTTTTAACACTTTTAACACAATGCTTTCAACATCAATCGACAATTAATTAACTCCATGTTGAACACAATTTTGGAACACGTGTGCTGGTCAGCCTACTCCAATCAAGGTTTCATTAAGCTGAGATTTGAGGTTAGAAAGTACATTATTATCTCCTCTTCTTTTCAGGCCACCAAAATTTGTATTGCAGTTATCTCCTCCAAAAGCAATGCACTTCTCCAAAATTCCATTTTGTTGCAGGACATCTAACACCACTGAAGAGATTGTTGCAGCTTTTTCATTACTAACACTGTGCAGGTCAATTAACTTTGCTTGCAGCCCTCCATTCCTGTAGTCGAAATACTGCATGAGCACAGGAAACAGTTTTATATTGAACCCTTTAGGTCCATATTGAGGGATACCTACCTTCCTTACCTATCAGCAAAGTTCATGAGATCTGTCTCTTGGGTCGTTTCGGGTTCTTCGTCACTTGCTGAGGTAAAGGTAGGGTTCATTAATTCTAATCTATCTACTGGAATGAAAGGTCTGTCTAAAAGATTCCTATTTATTCAGGAAAATTCTGAAGCATGTCAATGGTATCATAGAAGTCAATTGTGTCCACTGGACACCACAATCATTTTTACATAAACGTCAGAACACTGGTGTGAGACTTTAACGTAACTGCCTGATGGGCATTCTTACTAGAAACCATTATCTCAATTATTAATCATTTAAGAAAGGAAAGTCTGGAAATCCTTAAATTCGGCTTCCATGTGAGACCACATGTACCATCATAGTGATTCGTTATAGTCCAGCCCTCGTAACACGAACTCTGGACTCTGGGAATAATTAAGGCCGTCCAATCGGTGTGTGGCACACAGTGGTTCTACGGCATGGACCCTTAATTGAATCGATGTGACCTGCGTCTATGTCATGGACCGACATCTACTCTTCTAAGTTACTTTAAAGTCATTGCGGATGATGACCGCAAGGAAATGATGCTACAATGGCATATGGCCCTAATCTAAGTCACTGAGGTTGATGACCCCCTGACCATAGTTTCTAGGCTGAAGGCTAAACACAATTAAGTTACATCGGTTTATGACCAAAGTTCCACTTTACTATCCCCAGCACATTCACTGCTCAATCAATCAAAGTTCAGTAATTACAAGAATAGCAATGCTCACAAACTTTGTGGCAGTAAAATCCATTTCCTTCGGATATGTCCCCTTAATCGTTACTTTACATGTTAACATTCCTCAGAAAACAAACTAAAATTTCCAGAATGCATCTCCAAGTTATTCGCTTGATTAAAGTTATTTCAAATGCGGTTTCACTGAATTTAATAATTAAATAAATTTAAATGATTTAACGAAATATTAACGAACAACAAATTTTATCTCCGCGGACTCTGGTTTCTTCACAAATTCCTACGCAGCTGTGATGTGAGTTCAATATTGCGATGTTTATCTGGCTGGAAAAGAATTTTACATAATTCATGTCCAGCTATATATATCCTGTCTCGTGATATCACGCTTAAAAATCTAATCTATTCCTAACCGTTATTAACACTTGGATATCCTAATAATCTACGTACAAACCAAACAACTCGCCATATAATTACGATGTCATATCTCGACATTACCATTATGAATTTTGCACACCCCTCACAGACAAACCGATCATCACGACCATCGCTCTATATTTTGGACAACCCTGAATTAGGTTACTCTGTTCCTTATACTCAAAGTTCGTGATTTCAAATGTTCATTACGTCCCCAATTACAGTATTTCACAATACTTAGATCATTACCGGCTAGAAATTTCAACTAAATCCAGCATTTAACGTTTTCCCTGGCCGAGAATTACAATCTCAATTCCACACGGGTCCCGTTATATTCCCGCTGTCAGCTGAGGCCTCACCCCAAGCTCGCTTGGCAGTTACATAAAACACCCGGTTCGTTCTACCTGACTGACTTCTCAGAATGCTCCCTTTAAACTCTGCCGACATAATTAAACAAATACGATATTCTAACCAACAAAATGCACAGATTATGCTTCAAGATGCCCACACTAATTATACGCGTCGTCAATTATTACCGCTATGGATTTCTATGAATTTCTTTCCATTCTCAACATTATAAAATATTCCTCGGGCTATCATGTCCCGGCTTCAAATGACAGGACTCTAACCTGATTCGCACATCTCATCTCAACTCATGTAAAACATTCCTCGGGCTTCCGTGTCCCGGCTTCAATGACAGGTCCAACCTGATTCACAAACTAACCTCTGTTTCCCAGCTCCACAATTATCATCGACAAAGAACTGGAATAAAATCCTCACTAGAAATCCCGACGTCTAATATCGCACAATGCATTAATCATGAATAACTTCGCATAAATGATATCGTATTTAATAACTTGATTTTTACGAGAAATGACTGAAACATTCTACTAGATCTTTTTCTTGTCAGTCAGACACAGTTTAAAATGGGCATTAAATAAAAACGTTTCTCTCCGTGACCAAATTCATCACCCTAGGTTCTCACCCGACAGCGCGCTTCCGCTCAATTGAAAATGAGTGACCATGGATTATTATTATTAACGTCAAATTGCAGACAGAAGAATTTTACGTCGAATGAACATCTTAATTTGACATCACAAAATATAGGCAGTACATTCACACGGATGACGATCTACATTGGACGTGATATCACTTCGGAACCCTATGCAATAACTTTTTTACAACATTATACGGCACTCGCAAGACTTCAAACTTTTATCCAAGTGGAAAATAAAACAAATGACTCTTTTAGTCGTACGCTCACATTTACAAAACTTAGTAGGGGTGACCACTGCATCGTATATCCCCATTCAAATACACTTTAAGAAATCACGAGACAAGATATAAGAGGTAGTAAGATGGAAAGTCACCTACCTCATGTCGTCACGCCAGTATTCGTCATAGGGCTCACCTGTGACCCTGGCATTTTATTTAGCCATTTTTACATTCATGGCTTCACAATTTATTATTATTTCTTCAGGTTTCCTGGAATAAAGCATAAAAAAAAAGAAAATACCCTTCACTTGTTTGCTTGAACGCACACGATGGACTATAATTATTTCCGCACACGAATTACTTAATCACATTAGAATTTATTCAGTACTTTGACCGTCCTATCTGGTACAATTATTTCACTCAAGAAAACTATCTCCTCATGGAGTCAAGACTTAGCCGCAATGGCTAAAATCTGCAGTTGAACTCAGTCTACTTTCGTTGGTTTGATTTCGCAGAGCAGCTCAACAATTTTTCGTCCGCTTTGTATCACAAATGCCGGAGAAGGAGACTTCGTCATGGCGTCCCTTCATATTTATAGCAGTTACCCCCTCTCTTCGGATCTCTCCCTTTGCCGCCAAGAAAATTTCTATAAATTCTCTGACTTACCTAAACTGCAATTTCAAGAGTTTTGAAAGTGACTACATGCTTGCTACATTTCTGGCGGTAGTGTTCACGGACATTTAAAATTTTTAGGGGTTCGATTTGTGAGATGATTGACCTCCTTTGATAGGCACTATATTTTTTTGACTTGGCGTGGTCACGCCATGTACACGCGCTTTGAAATAGTTCATAAAAATGACTTGAGATTCTTCCGCCGTCGACACGTGTGGTTGACGTCACCTACCCCAGAGCGTGGGACCGAAGGTAATCACCCCCTCGTCACGTGTCAAATCCATGCTATCAAGAATCCAACTTTTAGTTTAATTGTTACATTATGCATAATGTTCTTAGGACGCAAAGGTCATGGGTTCATATTTCCCCCAAGACACGAATTCCTTTCGCGCAGTGACAAGGAATTTCCTTTAAGATACTCCAGATGGCGAAATTTCTAATTTTGACGTCTGTTGAAACATGACCTTTGAATGTAGATTCCTTTCTTCTCTCTTATGCAGTTGGTCATCTTCTGGTGTACGGATACTGGTTGATGCCTTCAGCTTCCTGGTAGTTCTTGGTAGCTTGGAGCGTTCGGGGTTGCGGGGTAGATCTCCAGTGAATTGTAGTTGACTTATTGGAAGTTAGGTGGTTTGTCCTTCCAACTTCTCGACGAACTTGCATTCACATCGAAATGCGAAGTTTCTGGGTTCAAATCCCTGCCCTCGTTACTATCGTTGTCACTGACTTTCTTCATTTTTGCAGGTGGTTTACCGTTCTTCTTCTTCATCATTCTACTCATCTTCATTTTAGCAGCTGGCTGACCCTTCTTCTTCATCATCATCCTCATCTTCATTTTAGCAGCTAGTTTCCACTTCTTCTTCATCATCATCCTCCTAATCCTTTTCATTTTAGCAGCTGGCTTACCCTTCTTCGCATTTGCTTTAGCCTTTCTTGACGGACTATAATCGTCATCGCTGGCTTCCTCGTCTGAACTTTCGTCCCTCTCATCACTGCTGCTTTTCTTAGGCCTCTTCTTCTTGGCACTAAATCGTTTAGGTTTTGCTTTTTCCTCTTCAGACCCATGCCACATATCAGAACGTCTGGATTCGTAATTATTCCACCTTCTATCGGCTTCATTTCCACGATGGCGTCTGCGTCTTTGGTAAGAATTTTCCCGACATCGACTCTGGTTCCTCCTACATGGATCACGGCGTCTATTCCACTTTCCGTACAGGTAGCTAGGTTGTTCCACGTTCTTACTATCCTGGTCTAGTATGGTTTCAAGCCGTTGCCCATTACTTTCTTGTATGACTGCCTGCGAAACATCCCTTTCCGGTCTACTCTCTTGGATGTGGTTTACGACATTCACTTGGTTTTCCACATGCATAGTTACTTCTGACGCTGATTTGAGAGACTGCATGTCATCTAGCTGTTCCAGTATAGTGTCCGGTTTAACATTCACTATTTCTAACTTCTCCTTCAATTCTTTCGCATCCGCCCTTATATTTTCACCTAGTTCCTTCAAGTCTGCTTGTACCTCCTCAATACTCCTAGCCGTTTCTTCCTGAGTTGTACCTAATTTTCTCATATCCTCTTTATTCATCTGGATTAATTTACAGTCAATGGCCTCAATACGCTGGTCTACAGTTGCCTTGACGTCTTCGGCTACCTGGTCTACTTTGTCATTCACGACGGCTATCTCTTTACACAACATCTCCTTATGTTCATTCATTGCTGTGAAGACCTTTGACTTATCGTCTTCACGCATGATGTTGAACTTCTCTACCTCTGTCTTCAGATCGGCCTTAAGCTCAGCTTGATCTGACATCAACTGCTGATGTAGTTCCCTACTTTCGTTGACGTGCCTATCGAGGTCTCCTCTAATCATGTCCTGATTTTCACTAAGAACACGATGTAGCTCGCGAGTTTCTATAAACTGCTGATTTATTTCATGTTTAAAGTCACCAATGTCCTTCCTAATATCAACGCTAGCTTCCTTACAACTATCCTGAGTGTCCTGCACTTTAATGTCAACATTTTGAACAACTTCCTTCATACCTTTTAATTCTACATCTGCACTATCTAATTTATTGTCCACTGTCTCCAGCTTATTATCCAACCTTACACCCATAGATTTAATACTCTCACTCAAGTCCTTCCTATCGGCTTCCGCAACCTTCCTATCGGCATCCATTCTCTCCATAAAGTCCTTCTTATTATTTTCCATCCTCTCCATTAAGTCCTTGATCATTTGGGCCACCTGCCCTTGGGCCAATTCTCCCACTTGCATAAACATACTGTATTTAACAGAAAACGATAGGTCATCGGTGAGCCCGAGACTTCAACGGCGTATAATAGGACTACAACGATAAACATCACAACATCCTCCTATCTAACACATCACACTGTTAATGCAACATTCTCTAAAATTTTATTTCATAAAATGTGAAATTCAATGTTCACTCGATCAAAGTGATCAGCCAAAACACTCAAACCAGTATTCAAAAATTTGGGAAATTACACTAACACACTTAAATTATACCTTTCATTCAGTAGATAAATTATTCTCATAGTGGTATCTCCTAGCCTTACTCATCGGGCGTTTATCTATTTCTTCGAGTTCACTATCAACTCTGGTGCACGATTTTATCATCCATAATGTGGTATAGCCTCAACATTATTTCTCTTTTCCCCATGTACACGATTTTTTCAAAATATCCTTATCGTTATCGTGACTTAGGTTCCCTCATCGTTATCGTGACTTATGCCCCATCGTTGGTGCGACATTTTAATGGTCGACCAACGTATAACAATCCTACAATTGGTCATCGTTTCACTGATGTCAACCAACCTAACTTGTAGTTCTTCTCTCGATGTACTTAGGCCCTCTCTTAAGTGACTGAAGCCACCACGTTGGGCAACATTTTACTGATGCACAACGTGTACAATTATCCTCCTCGCTATCGTGACTTAGGCCCCACTGTTAAGTGACTGATGCCACCACGTTGGAAGCCATTTTAATGAACCCTTTAGGTCCATATTGAGGGATACCTACCTTCCTTACCTATCAGCAAAGTTCATGAGATCTGTCTCTTGGGTCGTTTCGGGTTCTTCGTCACTTGCTGAGGTAAAGGTAGGGTTCATTAATTCTAATCTATCTACTGGAATGAAAGGTCTGTTTAAAAGATTCCTATTTATTCAGGAAAATTCTGAAGCATGTCAATGGTATCATAGAAGTCAATTGTGTCCACTGGACACCACAATCATTTTTACATAAACATCAGAACACTGGTGTGAGACTTTAACGTAACTGCCTGATGGGCATTCTTACTAGAAACCATTATCTCAATTATTAATCATTTAAGAAAGGAAAGTCTGGAAATCCTTAAATTCGGCTCCCATGTGAGACCACATGTACCATCATAGTGATTCGTTATGGTCCAGCCCTCGTAACACGAACTCTGGACTCTGGGAATAATTAAGGCCGTCCAATCGGTGTGTGCCACACAGTGGTTCTACGGCATGGACCCTTAATTGAATCGATGTGACCTGCGTCTATGTCATGGACCGACATCTACTCTTCTAAGTTACTTTAAAGTCATTGTGGATGATGACCGCAAGGAAATGATGCTACAATGGCATATGGCCCTAATCTAAGTCACTGAGGTTGATGACCCCCTGACCATCCAAGTTTCTAGGCTGAAGGCTAAACACAATTAAGTTACATCGGTTTATGACCAAAGTTCCACTTTACTATCCCCAGCACATTCACTGCTCAATCAAAGTTCAATAATTACAACAATAGCAATGCTCACAAACTTTGTGGCAGTAAAATCCATTTCCTTCGGATATGTCCCCTTAATCGTTACTTTACATGTTAACATTCCCCAGAAAACAAACTAAAATTTCCAGAATGCATCTCCAAGTTATTCGCTTGATTAAAGTTATTTCAAATGCGGTTTCACTGAATTTAATAATTAAATAAATTTAAATGATTTAACGAAATATTAACGAACAACAAATTTTATCTCCGCGGACTCTGGTTTCTTCACAAATTTCTACGCAGCTGTGATGTGAGTTCAATATTGCGATGTTTATCTGGCTGGAAAAGAATTTTACATAATTCATGTCCAGCTACATATATCCTGTCTCGTGATATCACGCTTAAAAATCTAATCTATTCCTAACCGTTATTAACACTTGGATATCCTAATAATCTACGTACAAACCAAACAACTCGCCATATAATTACGATGTCATATCTCGTCATTACCATTATGAATTTTGCACACCCCTCACAGACAAACCGATCATCACGACCATCGCTCTATATTTTGGACAACCCTGAATTAGGTTACTCTGTTCCTTATACTCAAAGTTCGTGATTTCAAATGTTCATTACGTCCCCAATTACAGTATTTCACAATACTTAGATCATTACCGGCTAGAAATTTCAACTAAATCCAGCATTTAACGTTTTCCCTGGCCGAGAATTACAATCTCAATTCCACACGGGTCCCGTTATATTCCCGCTGTCAGCTGAGGCCTCACCCCAAGCTCGCTTGGCAGTTACATAAAACACCCGGTTCGTTCTACCTGACTGACTTCTCAGAATGCTCCCTTTAAACTCTGCCGACATAATTAAACAAATACGATATTCTAACCAACAAAATGCACAGATTATGCTTCAAGATGCCCACACTAATTATATGCGTCACCAATTATTACCGCTATGGATTTCTATGAATTTCTTTCTATTCTCAACATTATAAAATATTCCTCGGGCTATCATGTCCCGGCTTCAAATGACAGGACTCTAACCTGATTCGCACATCTCATCTCAACTCATATAAAACATTCCTCGGGCTTCCGTGTCCCGGCTTCAATGACAGGTCCAACCTGATTCACAAACTAACCTCTGTTTCCCAGCTCCACAATTATCATTGACAAAGAACTGGAATAAAATCCTCACTAGAAATCCTGACGTCTAATATCGCACAATGCATTAATCATGAATAACTTCGCATAAATGATATCGTATTTAATAACTTGATTTTTACGAGAAATGACTGAAACATTCTACTAGATCTTTTTCTTGTCAGTCAGACACAGTTTAAAATGGGCATTAAATAAAAATGTTTCTCTCCGTGACCAAATTCATCACCCTAGGTTCTCACCCGACAGCGCGCTTCCGCTCAATTGAAAATGAGTGACCATGGATTATTATTATTAACGTCAAATTGCAGACAGAAGAATTTTACGTCGAATGAACATCTTAATTTGACATCACAAAATATAGGCAGTACATTCACACGGATGACGATCTACATTGGACGTGATATCACTTCGGAACCCTATGCAATAACTTTTTTACAACATTATACGGCACTCGCAAGACTTCAAACTTTTATCCAAGTGGAAAATAAAACAAATGACTCTTTTAGTCGTACGCTCACATTTACAAAACTTAGTAGGGGTGACCACTGCATCGTATATCCCCATTCAAATACACTTTAAGAAATCACGAGACAAGATATAAGAGGTAGTAAGATGGAAAGTCACCTACCTCATGTCGTCACGCCAGTATTCGTCATAGGGCTCACCTGTGACCCTGGCATTTTATTTAGCCATTTTTACATTCATGGCTTCACAATTTATTATTATTTCTTCAGGTTTCCTGGAATAAAGCATAAAAAAAAAGAAAATACCCTTCACTTGTTTGCTTGAACGCACACGATGGACTATAATTATTTCCGCACACGAATTACTTAATCACATTAGAATTTATTCAGTACTTTGACCGTCCTATCTGGTACAATTATTTCACTCAAGAAAACTATCTCCTCATGGAGTCAAGACTTAGCCGCAATGGCTAAAATCTGCAGTTGAACTCAGTCTACTTTCGTTGGTTTGATTTCGCAGAGCAGCTCAACAATTTTTCGTCCGCTTTGTATCACAAATGCCGGAGAAGGAGACTTCGTCATGGCGTCCCTTCATATTTATAGCAGTTACCCCCTCTCTTCGGATCTCTCCCTTTGCCGCCAAGAAAATTTCTATAAATTTTCTGACTTACCTAAACTGCAATTTCAAGAGTTTTGAAAGTGACTACATGCTTGCTACATTTCTGGCGGTAGTGTTCACGGACATTTAAAATTTTTAGGGGTTCGATTTGTGAGATGATTGACCTCCTTTGATAGGCACTATATTTTTTTGACTTGGCGTGGTCACGCCATGTACACGCGCTTTGAAATAGTTCATAAAAATGACTTGAGATTCTTCCGCCGTCGACACGTGTGGTTGACGTCACGTACCCCAGAGCGTGGGACCGAAGGTAATCACCCCCTCGTCACGTGTCAAATCCATGCTATCAAGAATCCAACTTTTAGTTTAATTGTTACATTATGCATAATGTTCTTAGGGCACAAAGGTCATGGGTTCAATATTCCCATGGTTGCTGCCATCCGTACAAACACCAATGTATGATATGTCTTTGACTTGTTTAATGGCACTTTCTACACAGCAAGGTCCAAGTACATTATTGACAATGGCCTCAAACATTGTACGAGCACAGTGAATATTTTTCCTATTTCAGAATCAGGAAATAATTTAGATGGAAGCTTAGACAAGCAGTCCATAGTTTTGTAGCTCCCATGATGAACAGCATTGTGGTACACAAGAACTCCCTCTGCAGAAATCGCATTTTCGTTTAGTGATGTGTTCTTTTTGGAAAATGTCAACACATTATTTGAAGTTGAAGTTGATGCACTTTGAACATTAGCTTTATGTTTGCCCGTTGTAATATGACTTTCTAAATCCATAGCTCCACGATTAGCCACAGAAACGTATGTTCCTTGTTTACATACTAGACACATGGCTTCTTCGTTGGTGCGGCCCTTTTTGAAGCATTTATATATTTTCTCCAATTCAGCAGTGAACTTACACTTTCTTTTCCCCATAATACATGTAACGTACCAACAGATCACAACAGATATTGTAGAATAGATCACAAGGATTGTGGCACAACTAAGCAGCAATATGGACAAAAATTGTTTGTCTTTAGCTTCTGTTTCCATATGCTATCGCCAACTTCAACTATCGACTTCGACCAGCGATAATGTATTTGTCAAAGACCACAGGAATTTAAAAAGTTCAAGCTGCTGCTGAAGGCAAAGGTTATGGAATAAGCGAGTCTAAGTTCACGAAAATGGGTTTCCAGTTGGAAAAAGTTCATTTTAACATTATTAGATGAAAATATGGACAATCAGCAAATAATTAAAAAATAAATATGGTTGCCAGGACAGACGCTAAAAATAAGGGCATGTCCTGGTAAATACGAACGTCTGGTAACCCTATGCTTAGTTCTACTTCCTTTTAAAACAATAACCACCACCACCAATCTTAAATTTCTGGCTTCTCAGAAATTGAACTGGGGCCTCCAAGGACGGCAGGTAATAGTGCTAACTATTACCCTACAGACATGGACATTACTCTAGTAAAGAATAATATTAGAATAACATTTAAAAGATAATTAGCTTATGTTTGCTTTTTTGGTAATTGTTTTGTATTGAGACATTGCATGTGCGGAGACACATTCAGGTTTCTTGGATAATCTTTCCCACCTGGCTGTTTTGTCACTGACATGTATATACACGAGGAAACATAGGAATGTATTTAATAATTTCATACTCTGACTGACCCTAAAACAGACCAAGAATGTGAAATGAAATAAGTATTCCCTTCAATTCATTGCAGGAATAGCTGGAACAGCTGATCTAATATTTCTTACCAGGCTCTTTCATCATTGACAGATATAAATTGGAATGTTGGGAGAAAAAAGTTTATCCACTTTTAAGTAGTCTTTGTTGTATCTGCATTTTGCAGCAAATACCAGTTTTTTAATGCAGAATATTCTGGTAACAACAACTTGTGCATCATTCACTAGCTGACTGTGAAGACTGGCGTACACTGCTTGCTACTTTGCTCTCCAATCCACTGTGAATGCCAGCCTCTTTCATTGGCATGTTGATAATTTTGGTATGTTAGCCTTAGGTGATATCATATGATTGATAAGAGAAGCAGAGGGGAGTTTTAAAAAAGTAATTATGATCAGTATATAATGGTAAGTAAAAATGTAAACTGCCTGTGGGGTGGTTATAAAGCAATTGTTGTGGAGAGTGAAAACAGGTGAAACAAAGACAGAGTGAAGGAGCTGTATACCACCATTGATGGTGGTAAGGAATGGTAAAAACCCATTATATTATAATAGAGAAATAGTGATTAAGAAAGAGGTGCAGATTACAAAGAAATAGAATTAGGAATTGTTGTGGAAGTCAGAAGAGACTGAAGGAACCTACGAGGGAATTGAATCTAGCAAAGATGTCAGCTAAATATCACATGATGATAAACATAATCAGCAGTCAAATGTTTTTAGGAAGTTGAAGAATATGTATAGGTTCTTTAGGGCAGAAATGGATTCCAAGAAGTACAATACATTCCAGGGATCATTAATGACCAAGGTGAGTGTATATGTGAGGACTCAGAGAAGGCAGAAGTATTTAGTCAGCAGTAAGGGTAATATGCAGGTTGAGGAGATGACGAATTACTGAAATATTTACCTGTGAAAATGAAGTTATTTACAAAAAGATACAAAAGTTGAAAGCTAGACAATAAGCTTGGATTGATAAGATTTTTGGGGATATTTTAAAGGCCTTGGGTTGGGATATAGCACCATATCTGAAATACGAGGTACTATTTACATGAAGGAGCTAAACGAAATGAATGGAGAGTTGATATCCCCAGTACAAAAAGGAAATACAGATAATTACTGGCCTGTCAGCTTGACATGTGTTGCTTGTAAGCCCTAAGAAAGCATTCTTTCCGATTTATTAGACACTTTTCCCAAATTACCTACTGTTTTGATAGAAAGCAGTTTTGGGTTTAGAAAAGTTCATTCCAGTGGAGCTCATCTTGTAGGATTCCAGGAAGATGTAGCAAATATTTTTGATTCAGGATGTCAAATTGACTGCATTGCTATTAATATTTCCAAGACATTTTGTTGGGTAAATTATGGGAGACTACTGATGGAAATGGGGCTAGTGGACTAGACAAAAGAACAGAAAATAGAACACAGAAAATTAGAGTAAAAGCAAAGTGATCTTTGTACAGGCAATGAAGGCCCTTGGAGGGGTGGAAGGTAAAGGCTTCCATCATCCGTAACATCGGCACTTGATGGGGTAGAGTGGTCAGCTCTACGCCCGGCCACCTTTGCCCCCGGGAATTAACCTGGTACTCATTTTTGGTGTAGGCTGAGTGAACTTCAGGGCCGTATGCACCTTCGGAAATTGAAATCTCGTTTCTTCAATTTCTCGACTAATTACATGTACCTGACGGGGATTCGAACCCACATCCTTTTGGGAGAACCGAGCACGCCTTTACCGCCTTGGCCAGGCAGCCCCTAGATGAAGCATTATTTCATCCTGTAGAAATTAAAACGGAGGTCCATATGTATATAAATGACATGACTAGAACTGGAATCACAAATAAGGTTTTCTGCAGATTATCTTGTACTGTATAGAGTAATAAATAAAGTACAAGGTTGTGAATGTCTACAAAAGGACCTTGACAGTGTTGTGAGGAGGACAGGATATATGGTAAACAGAATGAAAAGTCCAGTTGTAAGTTTCACCAAGAGGAAATATCCACTCCGTTTTAAATACTATTTTGATGGGGTGATAGTATCTCTAAGTACCTAGGTGTTAATATGAGGAAAAATCTTCATTGGGATAATCTAATTAATGAGGCTATAAACAAAGACTGCAGATCTCTTCATGTGGTTATGAGGGTATTTAGGGCTTGCAGTTAGGATATAAAGGAAATGGTGTAGAAGTATCTGGTAAGACCCGAATTGGAGTAAGGTTTCTGTGTATGGAACCCGTACTGGGATCACATGATACGCAAACGAGAGGGAAGCTTCTGTGGTCTGATTGGTTACTCAGTGATTGCTCTGGGGCCAGCCTTGCCTTCTTAAGAGAGCAAGGCAAGATTTCGTGGTCTTTTCATTTCTCATCAGTCCAGTGATCGGACGCACGTCGCCAACGCCCCCTCAGGATGGGCTTCCTTGGGATAGGTGCTGTTGGTTTCATTTCCATCTTAATTTATATTCAATTTTTGCTTGTATTTTCTATAAGAGTTTACCCCTACTCGCTCAGACTCGCCACTCAATTATTCAGATGCCTTAGCTTTTCAGCTGGGCTTGCCTGTTTGATTGTGGAGGTATTCACCCTTTTCCTTTTATTTGGTAAAACATGTAATTAGTAGATTAATATTTCCCTCGGGGTTTGCTTCCAGTAACTCCGTATCACTTGATGCACGCTAGTTTTCCCTCTGCCCCGCATCAGAAGTGTTTTTGGTGTGGGAGTAAGTTGAACTGGCCTCTGTGTCAAGTTTAAGTATTTCTGGTTTCCCCTTTATTTCCATTACATGGCGCGATTGTCTGAAAGCCTGTTAACTTTCACTTAACTTTGCATTTGTATCATGTGGTTTCTATTAGCCTTAAACGTTGTATTCTGGAAGTTGCATTATGTTAAGGTATCTTTGGTTACCCTCTTTGACTTAAAAGAAAAGCCCTTGGCAAATTGCATCTAATTTGTTGTTTGGAGATATCGTATCTGGATTTTTTAATTGATGGATTTTGTTCCGAAATTTCTTTGTACTATTCATTTTGGAAAATAATATCACGGATCAAGGGATCACCATTGATTTTTCTAGTTACCCGCAACCTACATATCCCAATGCCCCTGGTAGCATTTCCATGCCCGCTCCACATCCTTTTATTATAGTCGTCACGTTGCCCAACCTGATGTTCATTTGTTTAGACTTCATGCAGTTTTCTGATGTTGGGTTTGGTGCTATGGATGTTAAACTGCCATGTAATTTAATTTTTCCACTTTCTTTGCTATGATGTGTAACCACTGAAAACCGATTACAGTCTCTTATTATGGTACCGTCCCGGCATTGCCTGGTGATGAAAATGGAAACCTGTGGAAAACCGTTTTCAGGACGACCAGAATGGAATTCGAATCTACAACTTACCGAATCCAACGCACACAAATAATAATCCACACCTACCAGGTCAGGGAAGCCTCCGTGACTCAGGCGGCATGGCGTCAGCCTCTCGTTGCTGGGTTCCGTGGTTCAAATCCCAGTCACTCCATGTGAAATTTGTGCTGGACAAAGCGGAGGCGAGACAGGTTTTTCTCCAGGTACTCCAATTTTCTCTGTCATCTTTCATTCCAGCAACACTCTCCAATAGCTTTTTATTTCATCTGTCAGTCATTAATCATTATCCCAGAGGAGTGCAACAGGCTTCGGCAGCCGTCGTAATTCCTATCCTTGCCGGTAGGTGGGGGCTTCATTCATTGCATTCTTGACCCGATCAAATGACTGGAAACAGGCTGTGGATTTTCACCTACCAGGTCACATCACAGCACTTAATTCATTTCCTCATGATGTATTCCTATAAAGCATACGTTGAATTGTTGCTAATTTATGGAGAACGAACGGTCGAACGATATGTATGCCATGTGCTCCGTAATGGTAAAACGTTAAATTATACTGTAAAGTGGTCAACATTTTGAACACTTGTTACTTTGAATATGCAGGGTACTCTACTCCTACAGACCATCACGTCGTAGTCCAACCTGGTTACGTAACATTGGATAAAAATCGTCCTTTTCAGGATCAAATAAAAAACTTCACTCTGTGGAATGGGATGATATGCGGCCATATTACAGTCACTGTAAATGGCATAAATTAAAAAAACCAGTGTACCAGCCTTTGATTCGAACCTACCACCACGCAGCTTGGCTGATGCAACAGCAGTGACGCGTGCTTTAGCCACCATCGCTACGGCGAGCCTCGGTGCATTCCTAGCACATTGTAGTCTTTATATATACACTTCCTGTCCAAATATATATGATTGTATTAGAGCCCTTAATTGCAGCTGTGATCGTTTTCCACTTTCATTATAGTTTAAGTAATAGAAATAACACTGCCGTTAATGATTTCTACCATATTCACAAGCATTATATAAATGGTATGGTTGTATCAATGGCATAAAGAAGCAGGTACTAATGTTTTTTGGATGACTATGATATACGCGTTAGTTGGATTACCTACCTCCGAAAAAAATAAGGGGCTGGTAAACCACCTGGTATAGTTGGAATTCAAGAGGGCAAATTAGGGCAAATATTAATTTATAAGAAAATGAATTACGGAATGGAATAATTTATTGAGGGAAATGTTTAATGTATTTCCAACAAATTATAATAAAAGACTGGGGAAACAAATGATACCGAATATTCCACCTAGGCGACAGCCCTAAATGTAGATCATTGATGATTGATTGTTCCCTCTTAATAATTCATACACTGTCATCTGGAGACATTAAAGTTCCATTTTGTTAACAGAACAATGATTAATTGAATTCTTATTTTCAGTATTACTAGAAAGCCTTTGTACACTTCTGAGGAAGTGGAAGAAAGTCCTCATGAAACAAAGATTCCCGCAGTTTGTCCTCTTTCACATGACATAAACCCCAAAGAATATCATGTCTATTATTCTGTGACATCAAAACATCAGTCTAACAAAATTTGTTATTTCTTCTTTTGCAGTGTTCGATGATTTTTCAGAGGAATATGAAAGGTAGAGTAAGAAGTAAACAATGTATTATATTGCTCATAAATAATGTTATTAATATTCTAATTGAGTTCATTAAGGCGATGTGGAATGCCCTAACTCATCCATTCTAAAACTGCTATGTTTATGTCCCTGTAATTCCAAGTTATCTGCACCTGAAATTTTGCAAT